>NC_134364.1:126141080-126235074 GCF_048569485.1 Anomaloglossus baeobatrachus
TCAGTCACAATCCGTAGCCTTGAGGAATTACGGAATCCTGCAAAATATTTTGCAGGAATCCTGTATTTCCCCATAGACTTCTATTAGTGACGGATTGCGACTGATGACCCTGCGTTGCATCCGCTGCGTCGCGGTCCGTCGTTTTTGACTGACCGCCGAGCGGGGAGCAACGCAGAATGTAACGTTTTTCGGGCCGTCAAAATTAACGCGCCGCGCAGGAATCCGTCGCCATCCGTCAAGCTTGTAATGCATGTCTATGGTGCTGGATTCCGTCGTAATCCGTCTTACAACGGAATCCAGCGCAGGATTCCGTCATGCTCTACTGAGCATGCCCAGCATGCTTGGCACGCCCACTGGGCTGTCCCAAACACAGACGGATCATGACTGATCCGTCAAAAAACGGACGCACAGCGGATGTAACGGACGCAACTGATCCGTTTTTTCACAGGATTCCTGTGAAAGGAATCCTGTGAAAAACACATCAGTTGCATCAGTTGACATCTTGAAAATGACTGATCCGTTGCTGACGGACCTGACGGATTGAAAACACAGGATGTGTGAACTTAGCCTTAGAGGGATAGAGGGATAGATAGATAGATAGATAGATAGAGGGATAGATAGAGGGATAGATAGAGGGATAGATAGAGGGATAGATAGATAGATAGATAGAGGGATAGATAGATAGATAGATAGATAGAGGGATAGAGGGATAGATAGATAGAGGGATAGATAGAGGGATAGAGGGATAGATAGATAGAGGGATAGATAGATAGAGGGATAGAGGGATAGATAGATAGATAGATAGAGGGATAGATAGATAGATAGATAGATAGAGGGATAGATAGATAGATAGATAGAGGGATAGATAGATAGAGGGATAGATAGATAGAGGGATAGATAGATAGATAGATAGATAGATAGATAGATAGATAGATAGATAGATAGAGGGATAGATGGATAGATAGATAGATAGAGGGATAGATGGATAGATAGATAGATAGATAGATAGAGGGATAGATAGATAGATAGATAGATAGATAGATAGATAGATAGAGGGATAGATAGATAGATAGATAGATAGAGGGATAGATGGATAGATAGATAGATAGATAGAGGGATAGATAGATAGATAGATAGATGGATAGATAGATAGATAGAGGGATAGATAGATAGATAGATAGAGGGATAGATAGAGGGATAGATAGATAGATAGAGGGATAGATAGATAGAGGGACAGATAGATAGATAGATAGAGGGATAGATAGATAGATAGATAGATAGAGGGATAGATAGATAGATAGATAGATAGATAGATAGATAGATAGATAGATAGATAGAGGGATGGATCAGACAGAGGCCATGTACTACACTTCTCAACATTGAAACTACATCACCAAGAAGGAGAATGTGGTGATTTCGGAGATCACAGGATGTAGACGTCACTGATCTACAATTTGAACCCCGGAAGCAGAACTTTTCTTTATCTAGGGTGCACTATGAGCCACGTACAGACGTTCTGGCATTTACACTGGAATGAGTAGGGCCCGGCTGACGGACCGTGCTTCATGGTCTCCAGTCCAATATCACTGTGTCCAGGAACGCGGTGGTTGCAGCCTCCATTGCTGTGCTGCTCCGCTCCATGATGGCCTCAGATCAGTGGTGTGAGATCATGGAGAGGCCTTCACCAGGGTTTGGTAAATGTTGTGTCCGGTTTTCTATCATTTGCTGATCTGTAACCTATCGATCCTGATACAGGTAAAGTATATCTTTGTACCGTGTTAGCCAGTAGAGATAAAAAATTGTTTAAAAGAACTGAAGTCCTCAGTGGTTGATACCTTTTAGTGGCTAACTGAAAAGATTGTAATAATAGCAGCTCCACACTACTCAGATATTGAGCATGAAGAAGAGACCTGAGTGGTCTGGAGCTGCTATTATTACCATCTTTTCAGTTAGCCACTAAAAGGTATCAACCACTGAGGACTTCAGTTCTTTTAAACAATTTTTTACCTATCGATCTGTGATTTCCATCTCCCCGGCCCTCTCCCATCTCCCCAGCCCTCTCCCATCTCCCCGGCCCTCTCCCGTCTCCCCGGCCCTCTCCCGTCTCCCCGGCCCTCTCCCGTCTCCCCGGCCCTCTCCCGTCTCCCCGGCCCTCTTCCATCTCCCCAGCCCTCTCCCATCTTCCCAGCCCTCTCCCGTCTCCCCGGCCCTCTCCCGTCTCCCCGGCCCTCTCCCGTCTCCCCGGCCCTCTCCCGTCTCCCCGGCCCTCTTCCATCTCCCCAGCCCTCTCCCATCTCCCCAGCCCTCTCCCGTCTCCCCGGCCCTCTTCCATCTCCCCAGCCCTCTTCCATCTCCCCAGCCCTCTTCCATCTCCCCAGCCCTCTCCCATCTCCCCAGCACTCTTCCATCTCTCAGCCCTCTTCCATCTCCCCAGCCCTCTTCCATCTCCCCAGCCCTCTTCCATCTCCCCAGCCCTCTTCCATCTCCCCAGCCCTCTTCCATCTCCCCAGCCCTCTTCCATCTCCCCAGCCCTCTTCCGTCTCCCCAGCCCTCTTCCGTCTCCCCAGCCCTCTTCCGTCTCCCCAGCCCTCTTCCGTCTCCCCAGCCCTCTTCCATCTCCCCAGCCCTCTTCCATCTCCCCAGCCCTCTTCCATCTCCCCAGCCCTCTCCCATCTCCCCAGCACTCTTCCATCTCTCAACCCTCTTCCATCTCCCCAGCCCTCTTCCATCTCCCCAGCCCTCTCCCATCTCCCCAGCCCTCTTCCATCTCCCCAGCACTCTTCCATCTCCCCGGCCCTCTTCCATCTCCCCAGCCCTCTTCCATCTCCCCAGCCCTCTCCCATCTCCCCAGTCCTCTTCCATCTCCCCAGCCCTCTCCCGTCTCCCCAGCCCTCTTCCATCTCCCCAGCCCTCTCCCGTCTCCCCAGCCCTCTCCCATCTCCCCAGCCCTCTTCCATCTCCCCAGCCCTCTCCCGTCTCCCCAGCCCTCTCCCGTCTCCCCAGCACTCTTCCATCTCCCCAGCCCTCTCCCATCTCCCCAGCCCTCTTCCATCTCCCCAGCCCTCTCCCGTCTCCCCAGCCCTCTTCCATCTCCCCAGCCCTCTCCCGTCTCCCCAGCCCTCTTCCATCTCCCCAGCCCTCTCCCATCTCCCCAGCCCTCTTCCATCTCCCCAGCCCTCTCCCGTCTCCCCAGCCCTCTTCCATCTCCCCAGCCCTCTCCCGTCTCCCCAGCCCTCTTCCATCTCCCCAGCCCTCTCCCATCTACCCAGCCCTCTTCCATCTCCCCAGCCCTCTCCCATCTACCCAGCCCTCTTCCATCTCCCCAGCCCTCTTCCATCTCCCAGCCCTCTTCCATCTCCCCAGCCCTCTCCCATCTCCCCAGCACTCTTCCATCTCTCAGCCCTCTTCCATCTCCCCAGCCCTCTTCCATCTCCCCAGCCCTCTTCCATCTCCCCAGCCCTCTTCCATCTCCCCAGCCCTCTTCCATCTCCCCAGCCCTCTTCCGTCTCCCCAGCCCTCTTCCGTCTCCCCAGCCCTCTTCCGTCTCCCCAGCCCTCTTCCGTCTCCCCAGCCCTCTTCCATCTCCCAGCCCTCTTCCATCTCCCCAGCCCTCTTCCATCTCCCCAGCCCTCTCCCATCTCCCCAGCACTCTTCCATCTCTCAACCCTCTTCCATCTCCCCAGCCCTCTTCCATCTCCCCAGCCCTCTCCCATCTCCCCAGCCCTCTTCCATCTCCCCAGCACTCTTCCATCTCCCCAGCCCTCTTCCATCTCCCCAGCCCTCTTCCATCTCCCCAGCCCTCTCCCATCTCCCCAGCACTCTTCCATCTCTCAACCCTCTTCCATCTCCCCAGCCCTCTTCCATCTCCCCAGCCCTCTCCCATCTCCCCAGCCCTCTTCCATCTCCCCAGCACTCTTCCATCTCCCCAGCCCTCTTCCATCTCCCCAGCCCTCTTCCATCTCCCCAGCCCTCTCCCATCTCCCCAGTCCTCTTCCATCTCCCCAGCCCTCTCCCGTCTCCCCAGCCCTCTTCCATCTCCCCAGCCCTCTCCCGTCTCCCCAGCCCTCTCCCATCTCCCCAGCCCTCTTCCATCTCCCCAGCCCTCTCCCGTCTCCCCAGCCCTCTCCCGTCTCCCCAGCACTCTTCCATCTCCCCAGCCCTCTCCCATCTCCCCAGCCCTCTTCCATCTCCCCAGCCCTCTCCCGTCTCCCCAGCCCACTTCCATCTCCCCAGCCCTCTCCCATCTCCCCAGCCCTCTTCCATCTCCCCAGCCCTCTCCCGTCTCCCCAGCCCTCTTCCATCTCCCCAGCCCTCTCCCGTCTCCCCAGCCCTCTCCCATCTCCCCAGCCCTCTTCCATCTCCCCAGCCCTCTCCCGTCTCCCCAGCCCTCTTCCATCTCCCCAGCCCTCTCCCGTCTCCCCATCCCTCTTCCATCTCCCCAGCCCTCTTCCATCTCCCCAGCCCTCTTCCATCTCCCCAGCCCTCTTCCATCTCCCCAGCCCTCTCCCATCTCCCCAGCCCTCTTCCATCTCCCCAGCCCTCTCCCATCTCCCCAGCCCTCTTCCATCTCCCCAGCCCTCTCCCGTCTCCCCAGCCCTCTTCCATCTCCCCAGCCCTCTCCCGTCTCCCCAGCCCTCTCCCATCTCCCCAGCCCTCTTCCGTCTCCCCAGCCCTCTCTTGTCTCCCCAGCCCTCTTCCATCTCCCCAGCCCTCTCCCGTCTCCCCATCCCTCTTCCATCTCCCCAGCCCTCTTCCATCTCCCCAGCCCTCTTCCATCTCCCCAGCCCTCTTCCATCTCCCCAGCCCTCTCCCCATCTCCCCAGCCCTCTTCCATCTCCCCAGCCCTCTCCCATCTCCCCAGCCCTCTCCCGTCTCCCCAGCCCTCTTCCATCTCCCCAGCCCTCTCCCATCTCCCCAGCCCTCTCCCGTCTCCCCAGCCCTCTCCCATCTCCCCAGCCCTCTTCCATCTCCCCAGCCCTCTCCCATCTCCCCAGCCCTCTTCCATCTCCCCAGCCCTCTCCCATCTCCCCAGCCCTCTTCCATCTCCCCAGCCCTCTCCCGTCTCCCCAGCCCTCTTCCATCTCCCCAGCCCTCTCCCGTCTCCCCAGCCCTCTCCCATCTCCCCAGCCCTCTTCCATCTCCCCAGCCCTCTTCCATCTCCCCAGCCCTCTCCCGTCTCCCCAGCCCTCTTCCATCTCCCCAGCCCTCTTCCATCTCCCAGCACTCTTCCATCTCCCAGCACTCTTCCATCTCCCAGCACTCTTCCATCTTGTCTGGCGCGGCCTCTGGTCTTGGCATGTCGCGTGCAGTCGGACACTCCAGAGTTTAATGATCCTCATTGTTCTCTCTGGATCTGCGCCATCTGCTCAAGAAAAGCCGGGTCTGTGCTGTTCAGGAATGTTCTCAGCACGGAATGTTCTCCGGACCCAACAGCCTGATAACAGCGAATCATGCCGGGCTCCAGGAACCAGGTGTATCATGTCCTCACCAGGCTTAGATACACAACTCATCAGGCCAGGCTTAGATACACAGCTCATCAGGCCAGGCTTAGATACACAGCTCATCAGGCCAGGCTTAGATACACAGCTCATCAGGCCAGGCTTAGATACACAGCTCACCAGGCCAGGCTTAGATACAGCAGCAGCACTGTTATGTTCTGGATGCCCCCAGGACCTGCTGCTCATCAGACCTCACCGGATGATGGTGGTTATTATATATATTGGAGGTGCGGAGTTTCCGGGACTCCAGGAATTTCATATGAATATTTCATGATTAATGACTGGCAGTGAGTGTCCTCATCCTCCAGCAATCCAAGGAAGATCCGGTATAGGAGAGATAACTAATATTATGCTGCCATATAAAGCACTTGTGAAGTCTGATTTGTATGTTCTACACAATCTGCTACATCCTGTGCTGAGCAGTGAGACTCCTGATGACCGCACACTTCACAGGATGTCACACTATAGAGCCATATAATACCGCACCCTCATGTTCCTGTCTGCCCTCTACAAAAAAACACGTTGTGATTGACACGTTATCTGACGGATTCTGGTCATGTGACATCTGATGCCCCCCCTCAAAAAAGTCATCATAGAGTTAATCCGCGGTGACCTCCACTCTCTGGTAATGATCTATGAATCCGTAATGTCTGGACGAGAAAAGGAGTTTATATGAATGTAAAGAGATTATAACCCCCAACATCTGCTCATCAGGGGACGATATTAACTAGTAGTGTGCCAAAGCCATCCAAAGCACAAAGAGAAACCGAGTCTCCTGCTATCAGTACTTGGAAAATAAAGCATCTAATGTGATACTGTCCGAGCAGAGTATCTAATCCTATTATAAAATGCAATACTGCCCCTATGTACAAGAATAAAACTAATATAATACTGTCCCTTATGTATAATAAAAATAGTATAATACTGCCCCCTATCTATAAGAATATAACTACTATAACACTGCCCCCTATCTATAAGAATATAACTACTATAACACTGCCCCCTATGTACCAGAATATAACTTCTATAATACTGCCCCCTATGTATAAGAATATAACTACTATAACACTGCCCCCTATGTACAAGAATATAACTACTATAACACTGCCCCCTATGTACAAGAATATAACTACTATAATACTGCCCCCTATGTATAAGAATATAACTACTATAACACTGCCCCCTATGTACAAGAATATAACTACTATAATACTGCCCCCTATGTATAAGAATATAACTACTATAACACTGCCCCCTATGTATAAGAATATAACTACTATAATACTGCCTCTATATACAAGAATATAACTACTATAATACTGCCCCCTATGTACAAGAATATAACTACTATAATACTGCCCCCTATGTATAAGAATATAACTACTATAACACTGCCCCCTATGTATAAGAATATAACTACTATAATACTGCCTCTATATACAAGAATATAACTACTATAATACTGCTCCCTATGTATAAGAATATAACTACTATAACACTGCCCCCTATGTATAAGAATATAACTACTATAATACTGCCTCTATATACAAGAATATAACTACTATAATACTGCCCCCTATGTACAAGAATATAACTACTATAATACTGCCCCCTATGTATAAGAATATAACTACTATAACACTGCCCCCTATGTATAAGAATATAACTACTATAATACTGCCTCTATATACAAGAATATAACTACTATAATACTGCCCCCCTATGTACAAGAATATAACCACTATATTCCTGCTCCTATGTACAAGAATATAACTACTATAATACTACCGCTATGTACAAGAATATAACTACTATAATACTGCCCCCTATGTACAAGAATATAACTACTATAATACTGCTCCTATGTACAAGAATATAACTACTATAATACTACCCCTATGTACAAGAATATAACTACTATAATACTGCCCCCTATGTACAAGAATATAACTACTATAATACTGCTCCTATGTACAAGAATATAACTACTATAATACTGCTCCGATGTACAAGAATATAACTACTATAATACTGCCCCTATGTACAAGAATATAACTAGTATAATATTGTCCACAATGTAACTACTATAATACTGCTTCCTGTGTCTAAAAATATAACTACTATAATATTGTATCAAGCTGTGAGGACATATCTCGGCAGCTCTCATCATGTGTGAAGCAAGCCCTAGGAGGGTCTACTGTCAGCAGGGAAGCTCCCCAAGCAAGGCCCAGGCTTACACTGGCAGAAATCTCCCAGGCTTCTGGCAATTCAATACCCAAAATCACTTTTAAGTAAAGGAATAAAGTGAATGTTATTTCAGCACCAGGAGTGGAGATACCGTAATATCATGGCAGTGAGCTGTCTGTCTAAGTAAGAAATGAGACATTGATCAGTCAGACAACCAAGGTACACTGTCCTGGAAAAGAAGTGACTCAGAGACCTTCTGTATGAAACTTAAAAGGTGGAAAGCAATATTCAGAAGTTGCATAAGATAGGAGGTGAGGCAGCTCCCATCACCGGCCTCAGGTGTGCAGATCACCCCTCCAGCTCCCATCACCGGCCTCAGGTGTGCAGCTCACCCCTCCAGCTCCCATCACCGGCCTCGGATGTGCAGCTCACCCCTCCAGCTCCCATCACCGGCCTCAGGTGTGCAGATCACCCCTCCAGCTCCCATCACCGGCCTCAGGTGTGCAGCTCACCCCTCCAGCTCCCATCACCGGCCTCAGGTGTGCAGCTCACCCCTCCAGCTCCCATCACCGGCCTCAGGTGTGCAGCTCACCCCTCCAGCTCCCATCACCGGCCTCAGGTGTGCAGCTCACCCCTCCAGCTCCCATCACCGGCCTCAGGTGTGCAGCTCACCCCTCCAGCTCCCATCACCGGCCTCAGGTGTGCAGCTCACCCCTCCAGCTTCCATCACCGGCCTCAGGTGTGCAGCTCACCCCTCCAGCTCCCATCACCGGCCTCAGGTGTGCAGCTCACCCCTCCAGCTCCCATCACCGGCCTCAGGTGTACAGCTCACCCCTCCAGCTCCCATCACCAGCCTCAGGTGTGCAGCTCACCCCTCCAGCTCCCATCACCGGCCTCAGGTGTGCAGCTCACCCCTCCAGCTCCCATCACCGGCCTCGGGTGTGCAGCTCACCCCTCCAGCTCCCATCACCGGCCTCGGGTGTGCAGCTCACCCCTCCAGCTCCCATCACCGGCCTCGGGTGTGCAGCTCACCCCTCCAGCTCCCATCACCGGCCTCGGGTGTGCAGCTCACCCCTCCAGCTCCCATCACTGGCCTCGGGTGTGCAGCTCACCCCTCCAGCTCCCATCACCGGCCTCGGGTGTACAGCTCACCCCTCCAGCTCCCATCACCGGCCTCGGATGTGCAGCTCACCCCTCCAGCTCCCATCACCGGCCTCGGGTGTGCAGCTCACCCCTCCAGCTCCCATCACCGGCCTCGGGTGTGCAGCTCACCCCTCCAGCTCCCATCACCGGCCTCGAGTGTACAGCTCACCCCTCCAGCTCCCATCACCGGCCTCAGGTGTGCAGCTCACCCCTCCAGCTCCCATCACTGGCCTCAGGTGTGCAGCTCACCCCTGCAGCTCCCATCACCGGCCTCAGGTGTGCAGCTCACCCCTCCAGCTCCCATCACCGGCCTCAGGTTTACAGCTCACCCCTCCAGCTCCCATCAATGGCCTCAGGTGTGCAGCTCACCCCTCCAGCTCCCATCACCGGCCTCGGATGTGCAGCTCACCCCTCCAGCTCCCATCACCGGCCTCGGGTGTACAGCTCACCCCTCCAGCTCCCATCACCGGCCTCGGGTGTGCAGCTCACCCCTCCAGCTCCCATCACCGGCCTCAGGTGTGCAGCTCACCCCTCCAGCTCCCATCACCGGCCTCAGGTGTGCAGCTCACCCCTCCAGCTCCCATCACCGGCCTCGGATGTGCAGCTCACCCCTCCAGCTCCCATCACCGGCCTCAGGTGTGCAGCTCACCCCTCCAGCTCCCATCACCGGCCTCAGGTGTGCAGCTCACCCCTCCAGCTCCCATCACTGGCCTCAGGTGTGCAGCTCACCCCTGCAGCTCCCTTCACTGGCCTCAGGTGTGCAGCTCACCCCTCCAGCTCCCATCACCGGCATCAGGTGTACAGCTCACCCCTCCAGCTCCCATCAACGGCCTCAGGTGTGCAGCTCACCCCTCCAGCTCCCATCACCAGCCTCAGGTGTGCAGCTCACCACTCCAGCTCCCATCACTGGCCTCAGGTGTGCAGCTCACCCCTCCAGCTCCCATCACCGGCCTCAGGTGTGCAGCAAACCCCTCCAGCTCCCATCACTGGCCCCAGGTGTGCAGCTCACCCCTGCAGCTCCCTTCACTGGCCTCAGGTGTGCAGCTCACCCCTCCAGCTCCCATCACCGGCCTCAGGTGTACAGCTCACCCCTCCAGCTCCCATCAACGGCCTCAGGTGTGCAGCTCACCCCTCCAGCTCCCATCACCAGCCTCAGGTGTGCAGCTCACCACTCCAGCTCCCATCACCGGCCTCAGGTGTGCAGCTCACCCCTCCAGCTCCCATCACTGGCCTCAGGTGTGCAGCTCACCCCTGCAGCTCCCTTCACTGGCCTCAGGTGTGCAGCTCACCCCTCCAGCTCCCATCACCGGCCTCAGGTGTACAGCTCACCCCTCCAGCTCCCATCAACGGCCTCAGGTGTGCAGCTCACCCCTCCAGCTCCCATCACCAGCCTCAGGTGTGCAGCTCACCCCTCCAGCTCCCATCACCGGCCTCAGGTGTGCAGCTCACCCCTCCAGCTCCCATCACCGGCCTCAGGTGTAGTTCTTCATTATCAATAAATACATCAGGTGGCCGGCACATTATTTCCAGCACCTTTCAGTTGTACCCAACAAATTCAGACACTTTCAGTTCTATCTGGGTCATTCCTGATCTTACAGGTACTGTTAGTTCCAGCACAACCCAATCTAGCACAACGGTCCAATCTGTGACAGTCACTTTCCCCTTACGCCGCTCCATGTCTATTCTCGTAGAGGAGGAGGTCAAGGAGTTTGCCAGAATAGACAGAATAGAGCCTTTAGCTCGGAGATGCTTTGGAAGACTCCGCCCGTGAAAGTCAACTCAGTTCACGCACTAGTCTATCTCGGCCCGATACTTTTGAGCTGTAAACTATTTGGGCTTTGCTGCTCGAGTTCCATCCTCTGGACCCTTGTCTGGGGGCCACTCCATTGGAAGGTTGGTCTCTAGACTTAACGTAGTCCAACATGCTGTGTCTCAGTCAACATTTCAGGATCACGCTGTCTCAGCTCAGATCTCCTCTCTCCTCTTGCTACAAATCACCCACTGCATGCGGCCTTGATGACCTTCAGACTATATGTTTACTCCTGTTACACACTGATTCTCAACTAACTTTCTATAAGGAAACCATCTTTTACCCTATAAGCTGACCCCTCCCATTTTGGGACAATCCCAACACTTGTTTCTTAACCCTACAATCTGGTCACCACATGTAATCTTGCTGTACATCACACATGACATCACAATTCACATATGACATTATTTACAAAGATTCAGGACTCAACTCACATGACATCACAGCAATGTGATTGATGTCTTTAGGGAAAAGAGGGCGACAGCAACCAGTCCTCCTAAATACAGACCCTGAAGCGAATGGGTGAGTAAAAGCATAATAATCACATGATGCACGTGGAGACAGACGGACGCTATAACCTGAAGACCCTTAACCCAGGAGTAAAGGGTGCTTTACACGCTGTGACATCGCTAGCGATTGCTAGCAATGTCGAGCGCGATAGCACCCGCCCCCCGTCGTACGTGTGATATTTTGTGATCACTGCCGTAGCGAACATTATCGCTACGGCAGCGTCACATGCACATACCTTGTCAGCAACGTCGCTGTGACCGCCGAACAATCCCTCCCTCAAGGGGGAAGTGCGTTTGGCGTTACAGTGACGTCACCGCGACGTCACTAAGCGGCCGCCCAATAGAAGCAGAGGGGCGGAGATGAGCGGGACATAACATCCCGCCCACCTCCTTCTTTTCTCATTGCCGGCGGCGGCAGGTAAGGTGAGGTTCCTTGCTCCTGCGGGTTCACACACAGCGATGTTTTCTGCCGCAGGAACGACGAACAACATCGGACCTGCAGCAACAACGATTTTTGGGAATGGGGGGGCATGTCAAGAATTTACGATTTTGCACATTTTTGCGACGATTTGCGATCGCATGTAGGTGTCACACGCAACGACATCGCTAAAGAGGCCGGATGTGCGACACGAATTCCGTGACCCCAACAGCATCGCTTTAGCGATGTCGCTGTTTGTAAAGCGGCCTTAACCCTCACAGCAGAAAAGATTAGTCCTAGAGGCTGACACTTCCTGACCAGCAGGAACAGCAACTGGGAGGTGGCATAGTGGAGGACAAGGCCTGGTTTCAAGGAAGACAGCAAAGAAGCCACTTCTCTCCAGAAAAAACATCAGGGACCGACTGATATTCTGCAAAAGGTACAGGGAGTGGACTGCTGAGCACTGGGGTAAAGTAATTTTCTCAGATGAATCCCCTTTTTCGATTGTTTGGGACATCTGGAAACAGCTTATTAGGAGAAGAGGTGAGCGCTACCACCAGTCCTGTCTCATGCCAACTGTTAAGCATCCTGAAACCATTCATGTGTGGGGTTGCTTCTCAGCCAAGGGAATCGCACCCTCACAGTCTTGCCTAAAAACACAGCCATGAATAAAGAATGGCACCAGAATGTCCTCCAAGAGCAACTTCTCCCAACTGTCCAAGAGCAGTTTGGCGCCCAACAATGCCTTTTCCAGCATGATGGAGCACCTTGCCATAAAGCAAAGGGGATCACTAAATGGCTCATGGAACAAAACATTGAGATTTTGGGTCCATGGCCTGGAAACTCCCCAGATCTTAATCCCATTGAGAACTTGTGGGCAATCATCAAGAGACGGGTGGACAAACAAAAACCAACAAATTCTGGCAAAATGCAAGCATTGCTTATGCAAGAATGGACAGCTATCAGTCAGGATTTGATCCAGAAGGTGATTGAGAGCATGCCCGGGAGAATTGCAGAGGTCCTGAAGAAGAAGGGTCAACACTGCAAATATTGACTTGCTGCAGTAACTCATTCTGTCAATAGAACCTTTTGGTCTCATAATATGATTGCAATTATATTTCTGTATGTGATGTAAACATCAGACAAACACAATAAAAAAACAGGGCAACAGATCATGTGAAAATATCATTTTGGTGTCATTCTCAAAACTTTTGGCAAGTGCTTGTACTATAGTGAAGTGCAGCCTGTGCGGGGAAGTCGGCCATGTAGCTGCCAAAATATCAGGTCTAATCTGGGTGGAAAGATAGGCCACCCTCACAGGGACTGTCCAGTTACCTGGCACAATATCTGAGAGGACTTTCCCGATAAGGAGTTGTAGACAGGGGCTGAAGCTCAGGAGGAGGAGGCCTTCATATCAAAGCCAATACTGACCAGGTCAGAGGTCTACCAGGGATCCGGTCATGTAATACCAGAGCAGCAGCAATCAGAGTGCACAGGAGAACTTGGAGGTTGTCCCTCAGAACCAGGAGTCACAGGTACCCATGACTTCAGTATTGTCATTTAAATCTGAAGAAAGTAAGATCATGCAGAGCAAAAGGAGGAAAAAGAACACAACCTCCCATAAACTTGAGACAGAGTATGACAATGGGTAACGCCAAGAAGAAAGTCCAGAGTGTTGCAGGTGTGATGGTCACACGTAATATACATGATGTTCAGTCTCAGTCAGAAGGGGACTTTGAAAAAGATAGAGGCCAATGTGACAAGGACGCAGAGGACCACCCCCAATTCAAAACGGAAGCCCCTACCTGTGGATACGGCTGAATATGACAAGGACGCAGAGGACCACCCCCAATTCAAAACGGAAGCCCCTACCTGTGGACATGGCCAAATGTAACAAGGACGCAGAGGACCACCCCCAATACAAAGCGGAAGCCTCTACCTGTGGATACGGCCGAATGTGACAAGGACGCAGAGGACCATCCCCAATACAAAGAGGAAGCCCCTACCTGTGGACACGGCAGAATGTAACAAGGATGCAGAGGACCATGCCCAATACAAAGAGGAAGCCCCTACCTGTGGACACGGCAGAATGTAACAAGGACGCAGAGGACCATGCCCAATACAAAGAGGAATCCCCTACCTGTGGACACGGCCAAATGTGACAAGGACGCAGAGGACCATCCCCCCAATACAAAGAGGAAGCCCCTACCTGTGGACACGGCAGAATGTAACAAGGACGCAGAGGACCATGCCCAATACAAAGAGGAAGCACCTACCTGTGGACACGGCCAAATGTGACAAGGACGCAGAGGACCACCCCCAATACAAAGCGGAAGCCTCTACCTGTGGACACGGCCAAATGTGACAAGGACGCAGAGGACCATCCCCAATACAAAGAGGAAGCCCCTACCTGTGGACACGGCCAAATGTGACAAGGACGCAGAGGACCACCCCCAATACAAAGCGGAAGCCTCTACCTGTGGACACGGCCAAATGTGACAAGGATGCAGAGGACCATCCCCAATACAAAGAGGAAGCCCCTACCTGTGGACACGGCCAAATGTGAAAAGGATGCAGAGGACCATCCCCAATACAAAGAGGAAGCCCCTACCTGTGGACACGGCCAAATGTGACAAGGACGCAGAGGACCACCCCCCCAATACAAAGAGGAAGCCCTTATCTGTAGACCCTCAGGTAGAGACTGACATGGAGTCTAATGGTGCACAGTACTAATAACCCTGACCTTTGATGGCGGCCTTTACTTGTCTGCTCCTATTATACTGTACTGTGATGGCGGGGTTTTTAATTAAAAATTACATTTAGTAATGTGAACCGCATTAAGGTGAGAAGGACGAGACACACAGTCTACGGCTACCTGAGATACCTGGACGCATATGGCATCTTCCTGCAGGACTCAGGTCTCATTGATGATGGCTATGTTGAGAGTAAAGTCCACTCCCTTTTTTAGGGTCATCTAGAGAGTGGACGTCTGTCTTACCACGTCTTACGTCTATGACAGCATGGCTGAATGGTGGGAGGAGGTCAAGGATGATAGCAGATCTCTCTTAATGAGACAGTCAGTTATTAAGGAGAGGAGTAATTACAGCCAGTACCTTAAGGCTGTGTAAAGAATTGGAGTCACTCTATTCGGTGGGTGGGGATGACAAAGATCAAAAGGCTGAAATCTGAGACAATTCGGTATCAGTACAGTTAAATGTCCCTGATACTTTAACGGTATTTAGGGTCCTCAGGGGCATCTGATCCCTTTCAGAACTGTTGAGGTTGGAGGCCAATACATTGGTCACAGGTCTCACTGACTCCCAGGGTGTATTGCAGGATTCACGGGAGGGTATCCTGGGGGTGGGGAGATCTTACTCTGCTGATTTGTTTCAGAGGAAAGTTTTGGCTAAAGATAAGGTGACTCAATTCTCTGAGGCAACTCCAGCACCTGACAATAATGATCTGGACTTCTCTCCTTTTACAGCAGAATTAATGGTGGAGGAAATGAAGGCGGCTATAGAACCATTGATAGGTTATATCTGGAGAAGGCACCAGATCTACATTGTATAACAGCAGAATTCTATAGGAAATTCAGAGACCTCATGGCTCCAATTCTCTTGGATTTGTACAAAAATTGTCTAGATTATAAGCTGATGCCTCCATATATGAGAAAGTCCTCATTAATTCTTCTAACGGTAAAGAGCCGAGCAACATCAAGACCTGAAGGCCAGTTTCCCTCTTGAATGTTGACAAGACGATTCTGGCAAAGATCCTGTTTTCTAGGTTCGTCTGTTTGTCCCCGACACTGTTGGCAGGCTCTCAGCTTAGCATAGTTAAAGGGCGGAACGTGTCTGGAGCAGCGATCTTGATACGGAAGATATTTGAGAGATGTAAAGCTCTACGGTGTGGCAGGTATGTTACTTTGAACCAGGCCAAAGCCTTTGACAGAGTTGATCACGATTACCTGTGGGCCACTTTGTGGATTGGCTGAAGATTTTCTACAGAGAGGCGGTGAGCTTTCCTCTGATCCATGGGTGGAAGGGTGACACTTTTGGAGTTGAGGCGGGGATGAGACCACTGAGTCCACTCCTGTATGTTTTTGCCATAGATCCGTTTCTGAGGTCACTGTAGGAGTGTGACCTTCGGTGCCGCTGGTCCCCCACTGCCTGCCTCTGAATGTTGCCTATGCAGATGATGTGATGTTGGTGATATCCAATCCTCGAGAGGTGCGGATGTTATCTGCGTCCATCAGAAGCTACTCAGAGGCTTTTCTGGTCAACCTTGAGAAGAGTCAAGCTCTGTGGATATTAGAATCTGATGCTGGCTTCGATCTGCCGCAGTTTGTTAAAGCATTCACTTATATTAAGATTTTAGGCATTAATTTCTGTAGATACTATAACGCCAAACTAAATTAGCAAGAAAAGTGGGAAGTCGTAAATGCAAAGGTTCAGCGATGGAAGAACTGGAGGCTGATGTACCGAGGAAGGGTCACTGTGTTGAAGGTGTACCTGGTCACCATCTTCTTGTATGTCTGCATCATTTTTCCTATGCCAGAATCTTTCTTGGAAAAGCTCTTCAGCCTGTTCTTCCAAGTCTTGTGGGTAAATAGATGGAACCACCCAAAAAAAGAGGGATTACTTACCTGCAGCAGAGAGAGGGTGGTCTGGATATACTAAATACAAGTGGTTTCCTTCACTTCTTGTTTCTAAAGGTTAATTTTGAGAGCATAGACCCAAAGAACTGTTCCCTGTGGATGAACGGTATCAGGTACCGGATATTGCCTTTTGAGCAGGCGGCAGTCTCAAGAGGAGGAGATGGAGAGGAGACCACCTCCCCGGTATCTAAACTATGGTCTGAAGTGTGTCAGGAAGTGAAGGCTAGAAAAGTCTTACATTGAGGGCAATGGAAGAAATTATCTGTGTTGTCATATTTGTCTGACTTTTTTCTACTCTCTGATGGCTCTGATAGATTGTGTCACCACCACCCTGCAAGAAAGTCTCAAGTTTCTCAATGGGAAACGACTTCCTGCTAAATGTTTGGACATCACTTGGATGTCATTACATACAGTGGGTACGGAAAGTACCATATTCAAACCCCTTTAAAAGTTTCACTCTTTGCAGCCATTTGGTAAATTTTCATTAATGTAACCTCTGCCCCCATCCCCCATCTTGAAAGAAAAAACATAAATGTAGAAATTTTTGCAAATTTTTGAAACAAGAAAAACTGAAATATCACATGGTCATAAGTATTCAGCCCCTTTGCTCAGTATATAACATGGTGATAAGTATTCAGCCCCTTTGCTCAGTATAACACATGGTCATAAGTATTCAGTCCCTTTGCTCAGTATAACACATGGTCATAAGTATTCAGGCCCTTTGCTCAGTATAACACATGGTCAAAAGTATTCAGGCCCTTTGCTCAGACACTCATATGTAAGTCCCATGCTGTCCATTTCCTTGTGATCCTCCTTGAGATGGTTCTACTCCTTCATTGGAGTGCAGCTGTGTGTAATTACACTGATAGGACGTGATTTGGAAAGGCGCACACCTGTCTATATAAGACCTCACAGCTCACACTGCATGTCACACCAAATGAGAATCATGAGGTCAAAGGAACTGCCCAAGGAGCTCAGAGACATAATTGTGGCAAGGCACAGATCTGGCCAAGGTTACAAAAGAATTTCTTCAGTACTCAAGGTTCCTAAGAGCACAGTGGCCTCGATAATGCTTCAATGGAAGAAGTTTGGGACCAGCAGAACTCTTCCTAGACCCGGCCATCCAGCCAAACTGAGCAATCGTGGGAGAAGAACTTTGGTGAGAGAAGTAAAGAAAAAACCCAAGATCACTGCGGCCGAGCTCCAGAGATGCAGTAGGGAGATGGGAGAAAGCTCCACAAACTCAACTATCACTGCAGCCTCCACCAGTCGGGCCTTTATGGCAGAGTGGCCTAATGGAAGCTTCTCCTCAGTGCAAGACATATGAAAACCCGCATAAAGTTTGCAAAAAACACATTAAGGACTCGCAGACTATGAGAAATAAGATTCTCTGGTCTGATGAGACGAAGATAGAACTTTCTGGTGATAATTCTAAGCGGCAGGTGTGGAGAAAACCAGGCACTGCTCATCACCTGCCCAATACAATCCCCACAGTGAAGCATGGTGGTCGCAGCATTATACTATGGGGGCAGGGACAGGACGACTGGCTGCAATTGAAGGAAAGATGTAAGCGGACAAGTACAGAGATATCCTGGAAGAAAACTTCTTCCAGAGTGCTGTGGACCTCAGACTTGACTGAAGGTTTACCTTCCAACAAGACAATGACCCTAAGCTCCCAGCTTAAATAACAAAGGAGTGGCTTCAGAACAACTCTGTGACCATTCCTGACCGGCCCAGCCAGACCCTGACCTAAAGAATATAACTACTATAATACTGCCCCCTATGTACAAGAATATAACTACTATAATACTGCCCCTATATACAGGAATATAACTGCTATAATACTACAAGAATATAACTAAAATACCACCATGCAATTTCTTGACTCCCTGTTTTAGTGACCTTATTGCGGTACTATACCCTGTGTGCTGCACAGACTTGTTTTCTTGCTTTACAGGAGACTGCCTCTCCATGTTACACAGGTTTGTAAAATTGTTTTGTTGTAGAGCGTTACAATAGTGCGATGAGGATTGTGTCTGGCTGACAGAACATAAGGCGAGTTTTCGTGGGGTCTCTCTGTATTGTGGGCATTAGTTATCCTCCTCTGCCCGTCCCACCTGCGGGAGCTGCCCCCATTACATAATCCATCAGGTGTAGCCCCAGCGGCCGCACAGGTAGAGAATAGCACCACCATTAGGCGTCGTATTGCGGTGGTATAAGTCGTCACACAGGAGATTTATATAGAGATACAAACACACACGTGTGTTTGTATGTGTTTATGTGTGTGTATATATATATATATATATATATATATGTGTGTGTGTGAGAGACAAAAAAAAAAAAAAAGAGAGGCAGCACTCCACAATTTGCAGAAGAGTAGTGGACTTTGGTCGTGTGGATACAGGGGATCTATGCTATAGGGGGTGTATGCTAGTTATAGGGTGAGGGAGTCGTCGTCTGTGACCTCACCCAGCTTGGTGAGATCTCCGTTGTGGTCAGAGCCTCCTCCATGATGCTATCGCTGGTGGTATGATAGCAGTATTATTATGCAGTGGTCTGTACATGCAGGGACACTCACCTGTGGGTGTGGGATGCCCGGGTGTATCCCGAGGGTCTCGCCTCTTTCCTGTAATCTCCCAGCATGGAAGGGGGGACCCTCCCTCCTGTACGGTGAGTGCTGCTGTGCGCTAACCTGCTATTGTCAGCCGCTGAAAATGCTAGTTAACGGTGGATGCCACATCCTATGGTTACCATAGCGACATCACACCATTTAATCCCCGGGGCGGGCGGTGGTCCTGTGCTCGTAAGAGGAAGGCGGGAGGGGGAACCTCCAGATGTTCAAATGAAAGGCTGAGGAAGAAGGAGCGACGATGGGGCGGTGATGACGAGGGGAGATCCCACCTATTGTGTGTGTGTGCGAGAGATGACAGCTGAGGCCCCCCCCCACCATCATGGACAGGGAACGACGCTCTGCAGGTCTACAGAGAGACCTGCGGGGTAATAATCTGCATGTTATATCACTGTGCACCTGTCAGGTGATGGAGGAGCGATGTTCTGCAGAGAGACCTGCGGGGTAATAATCTGCATGTTATATCACTGTGCACCTGTCAGGTGATGGAGGAGCGATGTTCTGCAGAGAGACCTGCGGGGTAATAATCTGCATGTTATATCACTGTGCACCTGTCAGGAGATGGAGGAGCGATGTTCTGCAGAGAGACCTGCGGGGTAATAATCTGCATGTTATATCACTGTGCACCTGTCAGGAGATGGAGGAGCGATGTTCTGCAGAGAGACCTGCGGGGTAATAATCTGCATGTTATATCACTGTGCACCTGTCAGGTGATGGAGGAGCGATGTTCTGCCGAGAGACCTGCGGGGTAATAATCTGCAGGATATATCACTGGGTATCTGTCAGGAGATGGAGGAGTGATGTTCTGCAAAGAGGTCAGGGGTGTAATAATCTGCATGTTATATCACTGTGCACCTGTCAGGAGATGGAGGAGTGATGTTCTGCAGAGAGGTCAGGGGTGTAATAATCTGCATGTTATATCACTGTGCACCTGTCAGGAGATGGAGGAGTGATGTTCTGCAGAGAGGTCAGGGGTGTAATAATCTGCATGTTATATCACTGTGCACCTGTCAGGTGATAGAGGAGCGATGTTCTGCAGAGAGGTCATGGGTGTAATAGTCTGCATGTTATATCACTGTGCACCTGTCAGGTGATAGAGGAGCGATGTTCTGCAGAGAGGTGAGGGGTGTAATAATCTGCATGTTATATCACTGTGCACCTGTCAGGTGATAGAGGAGCGATGTTCTGCAGAGAGGTCATGGGTGTAATAATCTGCATGTTATATCACTGTGCACCTGTCAGGAGATGGAGGAGTGATGTTCTGCAGAGAGGTGAGGGGTGTAATAATCTGCAGGATATATCACTGTGCACCTGTCAGGTGATACAGGAGCGATGTTCGGCAGAGAGGTCAGGGGTGTAATAATCTGCAGGATATATCACTGTGCACCTGTCAGGTGATAGAGGAGCGATGTTCTGCAGAGAGGTCAGGGGTGTAATAATCTGCAGGATTGAATCTTTTGGAAAATAAAATGGAATAAATAAGGCACATGAAAGAAGCTAATGTGATGTGAGTGCCGATCTTCATTCTTTTAATTACAAGGCGGCCATAAAATTGTACCTCCCCCGTGGAAGCAGCCGAGCTGCTCGGATCCGGGTTCGCTGTGGCTCGAGGGTCTCCGGACCCGGGGGTCGTGCGGCCATTCGAATGAAAATGGGGGTATTTACAGGGGAGTTATAGTTCGTGATGCCACCCGTGGTGTGTGGTAATTAGGAGCATCACCGCTGCTGTTGGGAGTACCCGGGGATGATGGAGCGGGGCAGCCAGGTGTTGTAACCCTCCACGGGTAGGGGATGCCCCGGACTCGGTGAAGGGGGGAGTGCCGTGGGGATGAAGGGGTCCCTCTCGTACTCACTCAGTTCATAAGCAGACACCGACAACCGGGTAAACCAAGTCTCTGGGCACCGCTGCCGCTGAGGGGAGCTCGTCCGGGTCCCGTCCCCAAGTGGTGCTGCCTGGTGGTCCGTGACCTGCCTCCTGGCACTTGGTTTGGACTTCAACTTGATGGCCCGGTAGCTTGGAACTATCCGGGCCCCGCTCCCTACTATGGCGAAGTATGGGAGCTTGCTCTCAGGGCTCACGCTTGGAATTTTCTGGACCGTTTCTGGTTGGAAAGTCCTATCCCCCTCGTTGCGCTAAAGCCCCGATTCTGGAGCGGATGGGAACGGATCGTGAAGGCTCCATTCTCCTTAGGTGAATTGTTGGGTTGCCTGAAGCTACTCCCCGACCAAGGGTCCGTGTACCCCGTCGTGCCTTCGATCCCGGACTGGTGATAGGGCCAGGCTGCCGGTCGTCCTCCTCGATGGGTCCAAGCACCTTGCCACGATCCCCTGCGACCGGGGGTCTGACTCCTCTAGGCCCAGACCACCGTCTGCAACCTAGGCAGTTACTTCGGGAGTCCCCACTCCCTCTGAGGTCTTCTCCGCTCGAGGGCTACTCTCCAACCTCCTTCTCCATTCACTGACTCTCCTCAACTCAACTCAACTGACTACACTCCTCACCTCCCCTCCCTGATCCCCCAGATGGGCGACTCTATTCCTCTCAAGCCGTCCACTGGTGTGTCAGGTGGGTGTGGTGCAAGGTGTCTCTAGGATTTTCATTTGCTGGTAGAGGCAACACCACTTATGTAGGGACCCAGAACCAAGAGGGAGGCGGAATACTGCGCAGAAGGGCCGCTTGTGCAGTACCCTGTGAGGACCTGATAGTCCAGGGGCGTCACAAAATCACCTTAGGTGTTTGGAGCGGTGTGCCGACTGAGCCAGTGGACAGAATTGGCTGAGTATTGGTATGTATGCTATTCAAGGCATGGGGAAACTGAAGGCATCTTAAAAAAAAAAATGTTATACCAAAACTCCCCATCAGGTGAAAAAGTTGCACTGTACAGTGTGCAAGCGGCCCAAAAACCGTGTGCCGATAATTAGAGATGTCACAATTGTTCTACAGACTAGCATAACTGTTCAATATGGCCGCCATCATGCATGGTGATCATGTTCATCCTATGCAGAACATGTCTGGTGGGATGCTGCGCACTTAAAAAATGATGCAGTCTTTGGGGTCAGCCAGGGTGTCGATATTTCCCCGATAAACTCGCTTTTTCAAGTGTCCCCACAATCAGAAATCACAAGGATTGAGATCGGTGAACACGGTTGCCGTGCGTTAGGGAAGGAGCAGCTCAAAATCCTGTCATTGGGAGAATCTGCATGTGTGGCGCCCCTGAGGCTTCAGTCGCCACAGAGGTACTGCACCTCAGCCAGTGGTGTGGAGCCCCATCCTGGGTAAGGAAGAGGTCATCCACTGGTATGCACATAAAGCACACAACACTCTAAATTAGCAGCTCCCCACCGGGTCAGGGTTAGGGCTTAGTTCCATTAATGCTATGTATAGCCAACACTGGTGATGGTACCTCCCTCCCCCTAATCCGACAGAGCCTAGGGGTGGAGTCTAGTTAGTGAGGGGATACTGTAGTGACAGGAAGAGTCGAGAAGGAGCGGTGGAGCGGTGGAGTAGTGAAGACCTGTTGTCTGAAGCCCGACCCAGGCACAAGACAGAAAGGGTCCTAGAGCTCACGAGAAGTGCGCCATACTCCCATGGCCTCGTTCCACATATGATATATTGGAGTGGTGGGACTTGGCAGCAGAAAGGGGACTGGTCCCTAGACTAGAGGAGAAGAACCAACGTGCTCCGCTAGTAAAACCAGAGGCTAAGGACACATCTAGTACCAAAGCCAAACCCGCACACGAATCCGCTGGAAGGTGACCATAAAGGGCCAAGGGATAGAGCTTCAAGCCGCCCGACAGGGTCCGCAGACACCAGCTCAGGGTACTGTGTGCATAGGCGCTGGACAGGCAGGAGAGAAGTCAGTGCAGGAAGACGACCAGGGACGGAACATAGAAAAGGTGCACCGGTCTTGACCTCCGAACTGCCCGGGATGGACTGGAGCCCATCACTGTGAAACCCAGCACTCCAAAGGCGGTCACTGACTAGTTGCGTTACCTTGGAACCTGCTACAGTGAGTAAAAACCTTGAGATTGCATCTCTGTGTCGCTCCGTTATTCGCCTGCGCCTCCGGCCCTGCACCCCGCCATCACTTACTGCTACTCCCATCCGCCCTGGGGCCCAGATGTACCTGTGGAGAGCTATACTAACCAAGCTGCGTCACCATCTGCCCCAGAGGCCCCCATCCTGCAGCGGCGGCACCTAACTTGCCGCATACCACAGGTGGCGTCACAAACTACTATTCTTCCCCCTTTTTACTGGCACCGCCGGGGTCACGGAACGAGTATCCCCAGGCCCTGGCGCGGGCATGTCATTTTGGCGTCACAAACAGGATTTCATGGCCATCCTAACGGGTACTGTGCGCCTATAGACTGTGTACTTAAAAGGACTGTGTATTGGCGTCCATTGAAAAGGACAAGCGCCATGTGCAATTAAAGGTGTGAAGTGCGTCCGCCCT
Source organism: Anomaloglossus baeobatrachus (assembly GCF_048569485.1). Lineage (NCBI taxonomy): Eukaryota > Metazoa > Chordata > Amphibia > Anura > Aromobatidae > Anomaloglossus > Anomaloglossus baeobatrachus. The sequence goes on from NC_134364.1 coordinate 126,164,380, forward strand.
TTGTGGGTTGGATTGAAAACGGCATGAAAAGCCGTACCCGCCCCCTACAGCAATAGTAGAGAAACGAAACTTACCAAATGACTCAGGAGTCCCGCCTCCCCAGGAAGTGGAGGAGGAAAAAGTACCTGCGCAACAGGAAGACCCGGTGCGAGCTGTAGCAAGCGGTGACTGGAGCAACCTGGAGCGCCAGGTGGAAGTGATGGACTCCCCTGGCTGTCCCGAGGATTCACCAGTGCTGCGGTCTGCACTCGGCCCAGTATCAGCCTCAGATGATATACCCAAGACTGTGACATGCGACCAAGGAACGCATATCCATGTAATCGGCTACGGAACACCCGACTGCCCGGTGTGTGTTACCGGACAGGGAGTTGCAAACCTGGTGCGCAGCCAAAGCAAAAGAGACTGTAGAGCATACAGCAAGACAAAGAGTGTGTACATAGTTACCTATTTAGGAACAATAATAGTTTTTATTTCTTCCTTTATGAACATTTATATGTGAAAGTCTAGTACAATAGGAAGATAAGGAAAGTTTACTCACTAATTGTCAAAGACTGATAGGGTTGTGGACGGTGAACAGCCTGAAGGCTATAGGGTGATTTACACGCTGCAACATTGCTAACGATATATTGTTGGGGTCACGGTGTTAGTGACGCACATCCGGCGTCGGTAGTGACATCGCAGCGTGTGACACCAAGGAGCGACGATCAACGAGCGCAAAAACGTGAAAAATCGTTGCTCGTTGACACGTCGTTCCTTTTCATAATATCGTTCCTGCGGCAGCACACATCGCTACGTGTGACACCGCAGGAACGATGAACATCTCCTTACCTGCGGCCACCGGCAATGCGGAAGGAAGAAGGTGGGCGGCATGTTCCAGCCGCTCATCTCCGCCCCTCCTCTGCTATTGGACGGCCGTTTTGTGATGTCACTGTGACGCCGAATGCACCTCCCCCTTGAAGGAGATATTGTTCGCCATCAACAGCGATGTCGCAGAACAGGTATGTGCGTGTAACGCCGCCATAGCGATAATGTTCGCTACGGCAGCGATCACCACATATTGCACCAACGACGGGGGCGGGTGCTATTGCTCGCGACATCGCTAGCAATCACTAGCGTTGTCGCAGTGTGTAAAGCACCCTTATGTGGCCACGTTGCATTTTTTCCTGCGTTAACGCTGCGTTTTGAACTGCAGCGTGTCAGTGCCAAATTGCATGCGTTCTGCTTCCCCAGCAAAGTCTATGACAAGTCCGAAAATTCAATGCGCACACTGCGTTTTTAAATGCAGCGTTGTGGATGCCGAAAATCGCTGCGGAAAAAAAGCATCATGTCACTTCTTTTGTGCGTTGTAGCTGCGTTCTCCACCCATTGAAATCAATGATGTGGGTCAAAACGCAACCAAAATGCACTTGGACTGCATTTTTGTTGCGTTCCGCATGCTTTTTTGACAAGCAAAACGTAGGTCTTTTCAGTCCTCTCTATGTCATGTCGGTCAATCTCCCTCTGTCTGTCGGTCGGTCTCTTTCTCTGTCTGTCTCTCTCTGTCTGTCCCTCTCTCTGTCCGTCGGTCAGTCTCTCCCCCTCTCTCATACTCACCGATCACTGGCATGGCACTGCATGGCTGTCACAAAACTCCAGCGGCTTTTCCTCTTTTGAAAATGCCGACCACTCATTATTCCAACTCATATTCCCTGCTTTCCCCGCCCACCGGCGCCTATGATTAGTTGCAGTCAGACACGCCCCCACGCTGAGTGACAGCTGTCTCACTGCAACCAATCACAGCCCCCGGTGGGCGGGTCTATATCGTGCGTTTAAATAATTTAAAAAAAAAAAACAACGTGCGGTCCCCCCCAATTTTGATACCAGCCAGGGTAAAGCCACACGGCTGAAGGCTGGTATTTTCAGGATGGGGAGCCCCACGTTATGGGGAGCCCACCACCCTAACAATATCAACCAGGAGCCGCCCGGAATTGCCGCATCCATTAGATGTGATAGCCCCGAGACTCTACCCAGCTCATCCCGAATTGCCCTGGTGTGGTGGCAATCGGGGTAAGAAAGGAGTTAACGGCAGCCCATAGCTGCCACTAATTCCTAGGTTAATCATGGCAGGCGTCTCCCCGAGATACCTTCCATGATTAACCTGTAAGTTAAAGAAAATAAAGTCATACACCCGAAAAAATCCTTTATTTGGAATAAAAGACCAAAAAAACACCCTCTTTCACCACTTTATTAATCCCCAAATACCCCTCCAGGTCCGACGTAATCCACACGAGGTCCCGCGACGCATCTAACTCTGCTACATGAAGCTGACAGGAGCGGCCACAAACCACAACCGCTCTCTGTCAGCTCCACGCAGCAACTGAAGTGAGCCGCATGATCAGCGACGTCACTCAGGTTACCCGCGGCCACCGCTGGATCCTCCAACTGTGACAGCAAGTCAGGTTTTTTTTTACAAACACAGTGTTTTCATTTGTCCAGTCTGCCAGAGGGTGCGTTCTTTTCCGCACTGCACAGAACGCAACGTGGGCACATAGCCAAACTGTTTGTATATAGTTTGCACTGGTTACAGTGCCCTCTAGCAGAATTAATAGACCACAGGAGTTAAAACCCATCTGGCGTGCAGAAGCAACGAAGCTCTGTAGCCCGCCCTGAGCCTACGTTTGGGGTTTGTTTGTGGCAAGTGCCCCACATTATTCTATCTGTGGTTGCTGATGTTGCACATATCAGGAGCAGTGCAAGGGACTTTGGCATCATGAGCTCCTCAACAAAGTTGACTGTGTGTAAATTATGTTTTATATTGTCGAGTTTTATATTGTAATGCAAAAGTTTATCATATTGGTAACATTCAAGATAATGCCTCCCATAAAGGGAAGAAAACGTTTACCCTGTTTACAGCATCCAAATATTTGCATGTCATAACACCACTCTTTTTGTTTTGTTCCAGCCCGAGGACGTGCTGGGATTTGCTGTGGGGGAGTGGGGCGCCCCTGAGGCTTCAGTCGCCACAGAGGTACTGCACCTCAGCCAGAGTTGTGGTATTCCATCCTGGGTAAGGAAAAGGTCATCCACCAGTATGCACACAAAACACACAACACTCTAAATTAGCAGCTCCCCACTGGGTCAGGGTTAGGTTCCATTAATGCTATGTATAGCTGTGGCGCCCTGGACTAGCCAGGTCGTCACAGGGACTACAACACAACACCCCCCCACCCCGAGACAGGCACATCAGCCAGACACAAAATCCTTGTTGCCTCCCTCCAGGGGCTGATGTCCACACCAGGTGGGGTGGAGCCAGGCGGTTGGCCCCACCCACTGAGGAGTTCACAGTCCTGGAGGCGGGAAAAGGAAGTTAGTTGAGATCAGAGAGAGATCAGTTAGGGAAGTGGAAGAGTGAGGAGTAAAGTGGGAGTAGAGGAGCAAACTGATTGTGTCCGGGTACGTGGCCCAGGAACCGAGAGCAAGGTTGGCAGACGGTGGTGGCCGTCTGCAGGAGAGGCAGATCAACGCGGAACTGTAGGACCGGGGACGGGCGGTGGCCCGCCGGTACCGAACCGGGGAGCGAAGTGAAGCCAGCACAAACCGGCAGGGCCTGCAGACCCCGACCAGGCTTGGAGTCGCCGTTAAACAGGTCAAATCTGTTAGTGACCGGAACCCCAGGGGTTTCCTAACAGCCAAGACCCGATTGAAGGCAACCGTCCAACCAGCAAGAGGAAATACAGCTACCGCCACAGCTAGAGCTCCAAGGGCCAGAGCCTGCGGGCAAAAGGGCTCCTCCGGCACATATACACGCTGGGGAGCGGGTTACCGGTGGGAAGCCATCGGGACCGAATGCACACCAAAGGTGCAGGGAAAGGCAGCCACCACCAACCGTCCGGGAGAAGCCACAGCAGCCGGCTGCGGGACCCGTCCATCCAGCCGTTTGTTTTACCAGAGACTGTGCCTCCATTTGTATCAAAGGAGGGGGAAAGCTCATGCATAATGGACGCGCAACCAATCGTGATAGTGGCAATGACTAAGGTCCATAAGTACACATAAATACAATTTTTATTGGGTCCAAAAAGGCAAACACACACCATATACATTAAAAACAATTAAAATGTGCAAGGAACGCACAGATGCAAAACACATTCCCCTTGTGTCAAGTACAAAAATGTGTTACCACACATGAAAATACAGAATAAATGTGCAATATACAAAAATAATGGATATCTGTACCTCCAAAATCTCTCAATGAAGTAGAGAGAGCCCACAAGGTGAGTTGTATAATGGTAAAGACACACACATACCCCAGAAGTCACATGTAAAGAGTATTAGACCACAAGCGCATGAGTATACCTCCCTGGAAATCACATGTCATAGTCAAGGAAAATATCCACTCCTAAATGGCAATAGTCGAGGGTGTAAAGAGTCAGTGGAGACTGTCAATAGGCCCCTGTAGGGATTAAGACAGTAATACCCAGCAATACCATAAGGGAGTCTCACCCCCTGCTCAGTGGGGAAGAGGGAGGAAGGGGGGGGGGGTGTTTGGCTATGCCAAAGTATTATACCCAGCTGTGGAGCATGAGTTGGAGGTCATGGTGGTATCAGGGGAAAGTGGCAGGCCCCACGCGTAACGCTCCCCTGATTAAGCTGTCCGCAGCGATACGCGTGGGGCCTGCCACTTTCCCCTGATACCACCATGACCTCCAACTCATGCTCCACAGCTGGGTATAATACTTTGGCATAGCCAAACACCCCCCCCCCCCCCTTCCTCCCTCTTCCCCACTGAGCAGGGGGTGAGACTCCCTTATGGTATTGCTGGGTATTACTGTCTTAATCCCTACAGGGGCCTATTGACAGTCTCCACTGACTCTTTACACCCTCGACTATTGCCATTTAGGAGTGGATATTTTCCTTGACTATGACATGTGATTTCCAGGGAGGTATACTCATGCGCTTGTGGTCTAATACTCTTTACATGTGACTTCTGGGGTATGTGTGTGTCTTTACCATTATACAACTCACCTTGTGGGCTCTCTCTACTTCATTGAGAGATTTTGGAGGTACAGATATCCATTATTTTTGTATATTGCACATTTATTCTGTATTTTCATGTGTGGTAACACATTTTTGTACTTGACACAAGGGGAATGTGTTTTGCATCTGTGCGTTCCTTGCACATTTTAATTGTTTTTAATGTATATGGTGTGTGTTTGCCTTTTTGGACCCAATAAAAATTGTATTTATGTGTACTTATGGACCTTAGTCATTGCCACTATCACGATTGGTTGTGCGTCCATTATGCATGAGCTTTCCCCCTCCTTTGATACATAATTTTCATGCAGGACGCAGCACCATTGTCTTATTCATCCAATCTGAGCTGTGCATCCGTTGTTTGTTGTGCCTCCATTTGTGGCTGAGTGAGTACTACCGTGCCGACTGGCACCGCGCTGCGCAGTCCAAGCGACCCTGCACCTTGCCAGCCCTGCTTCCCCGTCACCTCAACCGGGCCCCGGGACCACCAACCCCCTACCCACGGAGGGGGAAAACATCTCAGCTGCTCCCTAACAAGGCTCCCGGGATCCCCGTCACCAGCAGCGGTGGTGCCCACCTTCACCACAAACCATGGGTGGCGTCATGGACCAAATCCCCAAACCAAACCACTCCTTACACTCACGGGCGAGGAGCGCCGCTCGAGTCCCCGGATCCGGCCCACCGCTCGAGCCACCGAGCAGCAGCGCCGGACCCGAGCGCCAGCGAGAGCGCAGCAGCGACGGCTCCCTCCCCGCCCGCGACATAGCCACCACTGGTGATGGTACCTCCCTCCCCCTAATCCGACAGAGCCTGGGGGTGGAGTCTAGTTAGTGAGGGGACACTGTAGTGACAGGGAGAGTTGAGAAGGAGCGGTGGAGGAGTGAAGACCTGTGGTCTGGAGCTGGTGCCGTTCGACCCAGGCACAAGACAGAGTCCTTCTTGCAGCAGCAGCATCTAACTTGCTGCAAACCACAGGTGGCGTCACGAACTACTACTCTTTCCCCTTTTTACTGACACTGCTGGGGTTACGGAACCTGGCCTTGCCGCCACTGCAGCGCCCCAGAAACAGAACTGTGGCCCGATAACGAGTAACCCCAGGCCCCGGCGCTGGTGTGTCACATGCAGAACGTTCTTCACATGATTTGCGATGTGAGGAGGTCTCCATCATGCATGAAGATGGTCGTCTGCCGCTGTTTCCAGCATTGTTTGGTATCTCGCTGATGTCACGGAACAGGTAGAACTCCAGTTGGCCTCATTTCTTTGTAAAAGAATGGTCCGAGGATGACTGATAAGGTGAAGCCACACCAAATGGTTACCTTTGGAGAATGCAGCGGAACCCCCGCGACCTCATGCGGATTTTCGGTAGCCGATATGTGACAGTTTTGTGTTCACCGTTCCATTCGTAGCACCACAGTACATTCCATGGCCAATTGCCCTCCACTTCCGCCAGAAACATGAATGCAAATGTCATGCGGATATCATGGTCACGAGGAAGACGTTGTTGATGATGGCTGACTTTGTACGGCTATGCCCGTAAGACCTTCCGGAGAACTTGCCACACTGTGCTGTACGGGAGCCACAATTGCCTGGAAACACTGTGTGCACTGCTGTTCCTGGCAGGGTCGATTATGCCCTGTACCACAACGGCAGTGGCCATGTCCTCCACAACCTCTCTGCTTACCGGTCGTCACCCGCGCCCTGGCTGAACACTCAGTAACCCTGGTGCCTCAAAACGTGTCATCATCTTTCTCAGCGCATTGTCAGCCATTGGACCGCTACGTGTGTGAGGGTCTTTCAAACGACGAGAGGCTCTCAGTGCAGCATCAACAGCGCACTAACAGTGCACCATCCGGCAAAGAGACGCAAGGCGCGCTCCCTGTACAGCGCCACTTTTTCACCTGGTGGGGAGTTTTCATATAAAAATATTTTTTTAAGATGCCTTCCGTTTCCCCACGCCTTGAATAGCATACATACCAATATTAAGCCAATTCTGTCCACTGGGTCCATCTGCACACCGCTCCAAACACCTGAGGTGATTTTATGGCCACCTTGTATATGGAAGGTAGAGGAGCAACGCTCTGCAGAGAGGTTAGTAGTGTAATAATCTGCAGGAGATATCACTGGGTATCTGTGAGAAGATGGAGGAGCGATGCTCTGCAGAGAGGTCAGTGGTGTAATAATCTGCAGGATATATCCCTGTCAGGAGGTAGAGGAGCGATGCTCTGCAGAGAGGTCAGTGGTGTAATAATCTGCAGGATATATCCCTGTCAGGAGGTAGAGGAGCGACGCTCTGCAGAGAGGTCAGTGGTGTAATAATCTGCAGGATATATCACTGTCAGGAGGTAGAGGAGCGACGCTCTGCAGAGAGGTCAGTGGTGTAATAATCTGCAGGATATATCCCTGTCAGGAGGTAGAGGAGCGATGCTCTGCAGAGAGGTCAGTGGTGTAATAATCTGCAGGACATATCCCTGTCAGGAGGTAGAGGAGGGATGCTCTGTAGAGAGGTCAGTGGTGTAATAATCTGCAGGACATATCCCTGTCAGGAGGTAGAGGAGCGACGCTCTGCAGAGAGGTCAGTGGTGTAATAATCTGCAGGATATATCACTGTCAGGAGGTAGAGGAGCGACGCTCTGCAGAGAGGTCAGTGGTGTAATAATCTGCAGGATATATCCCTGTCAGGAGGTAGAGGAGCGACGCTCTGCAGAGAGGTCAGTGGTGTAATAATCTGCAGGACATATCCCTGTCAGGAGGTAGAGGAGCGACGCTCTGCAGAGAGGTCAGTGGTGTAATAATCTGCAGGACATATCCCTGTCAGGAGGTAGAGGAGGGATGCTCTGCAGAGAGGTCAGTGGTGTAATAATCTGCAGGACATATCCCTGTCAGGAGGTAGAGGAGCGATGCTCTGCAGAGAGGTCAGTGGTGTAATAATCTGCAGGATATATCATTGTCAGGAGGTAGAGGAGCGATGCTCTGCAGAGAGGTCAGTGGTGTAATAATCTGCAGGACATATCCCTGTCAGGAGGTAGAGGAGGGATGCTCTGCAGATCTGTTGCCGGAGGTGACTTTTTCCGGATTGTCGCAGGTTGTTGCCTGCAGGTGTGGAAAGTAAATACTGAATATTTTATGAGCAGGACCGTGACGTAACGCGGATAAACCCGGGGCGGCAACTGGTGACCATGGCAACAACATAAGACACGTAGATAACAGCGGCAGGTAGGGAGCCCCGTACACAGGGCTGTACACATGGGGAGAGTTATGGAGCTACTTGAAAAACAAACTATCGCTGTTGCTCATAGCAACAAATCACAATGTCTCTTATAATTCGAGAGCAGACTATGAAATGAAAGCTGCGCTGTGATTGGTTGCTATTGGTAACATTGAAAGCGTCTATCAGTTTTATAAATTTGTCTGTGGTGTGAGGATGATAGAAATTGATGGATGGATCCCCCAGGATGGCCCTCGGGGGGTATAACATGATGTGCCTACAGATAGGGGGTGACTATACCCACATCTGAGACTCTACCCTGGGATGGAGTTCCCCTTTAAATAGCGGATTTGTGACATTTATGGCTGGGGGTTGTGCGGTTGTTCTGCTATCACTTTCTGAGGCCACTTCCCCATGTCCGGTACATATGACAGACACATATGTCATACAGGGAGCGGGGGAGGTGTAACAAGATCAGCACAAGAGGCTCTGTGTGCAAAGCAGCCAGATAATTATGGGGGACAGGACAGGAAATCTCCCCCAATTATAGCTTTTTCTAACCCATCAGTGACCATTTGTCTTCCCAGTAACCTGATTTGGTTCCATTGTCAGCTCAGTCGCCAGTAGCGCAATGTACATGACTGTCAGCGAGCAGCACGACACGGGCTGGGGCGCCCTCTGTCAGAGGAGCAGATGACAAGGCGTAAATATTAAGGATTGTGTCGCTTTAACAATAGGTGATGTTCTACTTATATTTAAATGTATCCTGAGCAGTTACACCTCACAAGGTGCATAGGAACAAACTGACCGACACCAGGTAGCCCAAACAAAATGAACACAGGCAGCCAGTCAATAAGTGGATGAGGTTCTTGCCCCCTACATCTGCAGCCTGTCATCTTACAGAAAAGATATCAAGGATCTGGTGAATAAATGATAAGGCATCACAGTTACTCACGCTAGTATATAATTTCCACTGTCCTCCTAGATTTTGAACACTAACTAATCAATCACTTTTATCACCAAATAAGGGGGACCGCCATGGGCACGGCTTGTGCGCCTACTTTTGCAATTTGTTTAGGATGTTAGGAAAATAATTACAGACTAGATCATATTTTTGAATCTTCATCTATTACTTATCATAGAGGTAAAAACCTACAAGATATACTTTCACACAATCATCTGGTACCATCTCCTGAAGTCCATCATGTAGGTGCTGATTTTAATGTGGTGATTGTTCTTTCTGTTGATATCTGCCTTCATTTTCTATTAGGTGGTCAAGTGCAGGTATTTGTCGCCTGTTGATTATTAAGTGCTATCCCTTTAAATGATGGTTATATTAAGTTGGCATTATCTTTTTGACAGCTTAGATAACTAATACATGTCTATTCTAGCACATTACATGCTATTGGGCAGGCAGTGATGTAACTGGGCCCTCACCTAACACAGGTCTTTAGTAATAGTGTTCTCATATGGGTCAAAGGGACCTTTGGGGCCCCACTATTCTGCGACTGCAACCCCTGCAGTTACGTCCCTGTTTGCAAGTACTTTACTCTAGGCATTTTGAAGAAGTTCAAAGTATAAGACCAGCGCCATCTTTTTGAAGACTTTTGACATCTTTTCACATTGCATATTGTTCACAGCCATTTTGATAGAATTCAAATATAAGACCAGGGCCAATTCCTTAAAGATTTATTTGAGTGACATCTCCTGCTGTGCAAGCATCATGGCCATCTTTTTTAAGCCCGTAGTATGCAGTGGACACCATTTTCTTGTAGACCTTTATTCTATGTTTTTTTTTACACTGATGATGTAATAATATAGCGATCTGCTCTGTATTGGCCACATGCAGTATATCTTTCTGATAAACACACGTGACGTGTATAGCTGTGACCCTACTCTGATAGGTGCACCTTGGCCAGCATTATGGGCGCTCAGATTGGCTGCAGATCGGGAGTCATGATGATGGGGTCGGCCTGATGTCAGATGGAGAGTTTGGAAATAGTTTTGTTCAGCTATGTTGGTTTGCATTTTCATCATTTCCACATGGGTATCGTGGGATTTTATGGTTTTTGGAGTTAAACTCTTAGTGAATCCCTACCGATATCATTGAGGAATTTTGGTGTGCTCACACGAAGTGCACCTCATGCATTCCCACACGCACTGCACAATACATGTGCGCTCACTGTATGTTACACATAGTGCTGGTATTATTAGTCCAGTGTTGGGGATAAGGGTCCAGTTTCGGTGATGGGGGTCAAGTTTTGGTGATCAGGGTTCAGTTTTGGTGATGAGGGTCAAGTTTTGGTGATCAGGGTTCAGTTTTGGTGATGAGGGTCCAGTTTTGGTGATGAGGGTCCAGTTTTGGTGATGAGGGTCCAGTTTTGGTGATGAGGGTCCAGTTTTGGTGATGAGGGTCCAGTTTTGCTGATCAGGGTCCAGTTTTGGTGATGAGGGTCCATGAGGGTCCAGTTTCGGTGATGAGGGTCCAGTTTTGGTGATGAGGGTCTAGTTTTGGTGATGAGGGTACTGGCCAATGGCCCAGTTTGTGTCTCCTGTAACGCAGCTGGTAGTCTAGTACAATGTGTAGAGCTGTGCCGTGCAGGAGCCGCCATGTTGGATACCAGCCACACCTCTGAATGACCAGTTCTCATTGGTCCCTATTTCTATAGACAGACTCTTTCTTGGCCAGGAGATCTTTGTGAGAATGTGCTTTCCTCGCAGGCGCGGGAGGGGGATCTATTAGGAAATCTTTTAAACTCTCATTCTTCACATTCCTGTAGCACACTTACAGCCAGTAATAGCCACATTCATCCGGACAGATACTTAAAGGGATAGCTACTCACTGGGCTTAAAGGGGCCACCAACGCCATTTCCTTAATGGTGCATCTTAAACTCCTCACCACTGTATTGGATTATAACCCTTTCCTACCTAATCTGACTTTCATAGCCATTTGGGGGCTATTAAAGCACGGTGAGACCCATGTTATACTGGGCGACCACCTCTGGGAACTTCGTCATTTACTGACTACTCTATTGTGTCAACAGTTACAGATCTCATTGTAGTTGTCACCCATCTTTCTCAGGAGACAATGGGCTGTCATGTCAGCCATAATGGATCTTACCCATCTTTCTTCAGAGGTCCCCACACTTGGGTAAAATGTGAAGACCTTTACTCTCATTTCTTCCCCTCCCTATGGAGTACTGATAACATAGCAGGTAGATATAGCACATAGTGCCACTTACTGTGCCCGCGGTGGTCCTGTGAGGAGCTGGCATGTCCATGTCACTTGTCAGCCGCTGTGATATCTAGTGCCAGAGCTACTCAGAGCTCCAGGAAAGCAGATTACAGGAGATTTAGGCAGCGGCGGATCTCCCCACCCTCTCCAGTAACCCCATTAGCACCGCTGACGAGTGCAAAGACTGCAGACGAGGGGCACAAGTGCAGCCAAGGGACTGACCCAGAAACTGCGAGGCTTTAACTCCTTCATTGGCTTTGATGTAGCTATACGTCATGGTCTGGAAGGGGTTCCCTACCTGTGGCGATCATACGGGTTCATACGCTGTGCCCACACGATCAACACTGCAAGCTCAGCTTAAGTGATAGCTGAGCACTGGCGGTCACAGCCAGGGACAGTGTGTGCATAGCCAGGGGGCTAATTCACTCCTCAATGCCACTATCAAAAGCAATCTTGGGATTTAGGACTCTGCACTCCATGCCCCACGCGATCAGCTCCCCTGAAATGCTGTTGCAGGTTGCCAATGTTTGCAATGGCAACTCGAGTTCAAATAATGACCTCCGGGTTCACCAGCTATGGTGGCCTGTTAGACCATGCCATGAGCATGATCTAAAAGGTGTTCTGTCAGTGTCCCACTGACAGGTGTAATGTGTCAGAGTAATAAACGTTAAAGTCCAATAGAGGGCCGTAGTACAAAAGTTTAAAGAAAAATGTTAAAATATATATATATATTTTTCAAATCACAAAATAAATACCCTCCAAAAAAATGAAAATACATATTATTTTAATACATATATTTATGTAAAATGAAAAATAAAGATTAGAAATAAAAATTTGGTATCACACTAATTAACCCCTTTCGGGAAAATGGTAAATTAAATAGAAAATTTTGCAAAAAAACCCCTATGCTTTGTCACCATACTGCCTAAAAATCAGTGCAATAAAAAAACTATCAAAAATTTGTATGTAAATTAAAATGGTATCGCTGAAAACGTCATCCTGTCCCACAACATAAACAAGCGATCACACAGCTCTGTCAGTGTAAAAATAAACGCTACAGCTGTCAGAGCGATGCAAAAACTATTCTTTTTGCTATAAAATTGTTGTTATTGTGTAAAAGTGGCAAAACAGAAAAAAGTTGTATACATTTGGCATCGCTTTACTTGTACTGACCCAATGAATAAAGCCGTCTAATCGCTTATGAAGCGCGATGACCAGCATAGACAAATGAAGAAAACCAAATCTTGCCCAGCTGTTGATTTGTTTATCCTGCACTCTACACTGAGCGCTTACACTGGGGTTTCCGTGTAAATCTCTGAAATACGTGATTCAGATGGAACCTCCAATGGGTCATTCACTATAATGAGGCAGATGGAGACATTATGGATTCTCCCTGGCCCGTGATCCGTTGGTGTCCGTCTTTTTAAGTGTGCATAAAAGCGCAGTTGACCACACTTTTGTGCACTTCTGAAAATGTCACCGCTGAACAGAGGCCAAACAGAGTCCAGAGTAAATCTGATGCCTCATTTTAGTGAATGCATCCTTTGGGAGTGTCATCTGAATCATGTAATTCGGAGATTTAGATAGAAAACGCTTATTGTAGAGCACAGGATAAATGTCCAAAATTTAATGTAAAATGTCCCAAATAAAATTTTCAACTCAGTCCACAAAAAAGCGGCTTTCCACTCTGTTCATATAAAAATTAAAAACTTGGGGCTAAAACAACATTTTAGTGGTAGAAATTCTTCACTGTCCAATGGTAAAAATTTCTGAGGCATATGTTGTGTCAACATGCTCATTGCACCACTAGAAGAATTGATTGAGGAGTGCAGTTTGTAAAGTGGGGTCACTTATGGGGGGTTTGCTTTTCTAGCATCTCAGGGGTCTTGCCAATGCAAACCTGCAAAACAGTCAAGTAAAATCTTCCCCCCAAAATTGCGCTCCTTCCCTTCTGCAATTTGCACTATGCATACTCTGGAGAAATTGTTTAAGAAATTGTACCATTCATTTTCCCCTATTACCCTTTTGAAAATCTAAAACTTGTGAACAAAGGAAAATTTGGGGGGTAAAAAAATGGGACTTATTAATTTACTCAGCGCAGTGTTTTACAATTCGGTCATTCACCTGAGCCCTAAACATGTTCACTACACCCATAGATCAATTACTTGAGAGCTGTAGTTTCCATAATTGGGTCACTTGTGGGGGGTTTCTGCTGTTTTTTCATCTCAAGGGCTCTTCAAATGTGACATGGCGTCTGAAATCTGTTCCAGCCAAAATGGCGTTCCAAAATTCAACCCTGTTCTGGGGATCAAGGTTCTTACTACCCCTCTAAATAAATTCCGTTTGAGGTGTAGTTTTCAAAATGGGGTCCATTTCTTAGGCACATCAAGGGCTCTGCAATCACGACATGGCGTCCACTATCATTTTTAAAGCCACTTTTGCTCTCGAAAAACCAAATGGCGCTCCCTCCCTTCTGAGCCCTGCCGCGCTCCCAAACAGTAGTTTTCCACCACATATAGAGTATTGGTGTGGCAGGGAAAAATTGTACAACAAATAGTACTGTGCATTTTCTCCTCTTACCCTTGTAAACATGACAAATTTGGGGCTAATGCAACATTTTTGTTGGAAAAAGAACATTTTCTGTCATATAAGCCCCTGAAGTCACTTACATTGTAATGCAATCTCTTAAAAAATTGGTTTTGCAATTTTTTCGGGAAAAATGTGAAATTTCTGATGGCTAGTGACCTTCAGAATAATTTCATTGCTAGTAGTCACATCGCCCTCTGGTGGCTTTCAGAATATCATTGCAAGTAGTCACATCGCCTCTGGTGGTCTTCAGAATATCATTGCAAGTAGTCACATCGCCTCTGGTGGCCTTCAGAATATCACTGCTGGTAGTTAACCGCCTTCTGGTGGTCTTCAGAATAATAGCATTGCTAGTAGTCACATCGCCCTCTAGTGGTCTTCAGAATAATATCATTGCTAGTAGTCACATCGCCCTCTGGTGGTCTTCAGAATATCATTGCTAGTACTCACATTGCCTTTAGTGGCCTTCAGAATATCACTGCTGGTAGTTAACCGCCTTCTGGTGGTCTTCAGAATAATATCATTGCTAGTTGTCACATCGCCCTCTGGTGGTCTTCAGAATAATATCATTGCTAGTTGTCACATCGCCCTCTGGTGGTCTTCAGAATATCATTGCTAGTACTCACATTGCCTTTAGTGGCCTTCAGAATATCATTGCTGGTAGCCAACATCGCCCTCTGGTGGTCTTCAGAATAATATCATTGCTGGTAGTCACATCGCCTCTGGTGGTCTTCAGAATAATATCATTGCTGGTAGTCACATCGCCTCTGGTGGTCTTCAGAATATCATTGCTGGTAGTCACATCGCCTCTGGTGGTCTTCAGAATAATATCATTGCTGGTAGTCACATCGCCCTCTGGCGGTCTTCAGAATAATATCATTGCTGGTAGTCAACATCACCTCTTGTGGTCTTCAGAATATCATTGCTAGTAGTCACATTGTCCTCTGGTGGTCTTCAGAATGATATCATTGCTGGTAGTCAACACCACCTCTGGCGGTCTTCAGAATAATATCATTTCTGGTAGTCAACACCACCTCTGGCGGTCTTCAGAATAATATCATTGCTGGTAGTCACCATCGCCCTCTGGTGGTCTTCAGAATAATATCATTGCTGGTAGCCACATCGCCTCTGGTGGTCTTCAGAATATCCTTGCTAGTAGTCACATCGCCTTCTGGTGGTCTTCAGAATAATATCATTGCTGGTAGTCACATCGCCTCTGGTGGTCTTCAGAATATCCTTGCTAGTAGTCACATCGCCTTCTGGTGGCCTTCAGAATAATATCATTACTAGTAGTCACATCGCCTTCTGGTGGCCTTCAGAATAATATCATTACTAGTAGTCACATCGCCTTCTGGTGGCCTTCAGAATAATATCATTACTAGTAGTCACATCGCCTCTGGTGGTCTTCAGAATATCCTTGCTAGTAGTCACATCGCCTCTGGTGGCCTTCAGAATAATATCATTACTAGTAGTCACATCGCCTCTGGTGGTCTTCAGAATAATATCATTGCTAGTAGTCACATCACCTCTGGTGGCCTTCAGAATAATATCATTGCTGGTAGTCACATCGCCTCTGGTGGTCTTCAGAATATCCTTGCTAGTAGTCACATCGCCTCTGGTGGCCTTCAGAATAATATCATTACTAGTAGTCACATCGCCTCTGGTGGTCTTCAGAATAATATCATTGCTAGTAGTCACATCGCCTCTGGTGGTCTTCAGAATAATATCATTGCTAGTAGTCACATCGCCTCTGGTGGTCTTCAGAATATCATTACTAGTAGTCACATCTCCCTCTGGTGGTCTTCAGAATAATATCATTGCTGGTAGTCACATCTCCCTCTGGTGGTCTTCAAAATAATATCATTGCTGGTAGTCACATCACCTCTGGTGGTCTTCAGAATATCCTTGCTAGTAGTCACATCGCCTCTGGTGGCCTTCAGAATAATATCATTACTAGTAGTCACATCGCCTCTGGTGGTCTTCAGAATATCCTTGCTAGTAGTCACATCGCCTCTGGTGGCCTTCAGAATAATATCATTACTAGTAGTCACATCGCCTCTGGTGGTCTTCAGAATAATATCATTGCTAGTAGTCACATCGCCTCTGGTGGCCTTCAGAATAATATCATTGCTGGTAGTCACATCGCCTCTGGTGGTCTTCAGAATATCCTTGCTAGTAGTCACATCGCCTCTGGTGGCCTTCAGAATAATATCATTACTAGTAGTCACATCGCCTCTGGTGGTCTTCAGAATAATATCATTGCTAGTAGTCACATCGCCTCTGGTGGTCTTCAGAATAATATCATTGCTAGTAGTCACATCGCCTCTGGTGGTCTTCAGAATATCATTACTAGTAGTCACATCTCCCTCTGGTGGTCTTCAGAATAATATCCCCTTCTAGGAGCCTGCATCTGGTGGTCATCAGGATAGTACAACTTTCTGGGATTTTGAGTCACCCTCTGGTGTTATTACATATAGCTGCCATTAGGAACATCTGTAGCTGTATCACGTTTTAGAATTTGGCTCGGCAGCTACAAACATCTAAAAAAAAAAAGGAATTTAAAACTACAACACTTTATAGATAAAGTTTTATTAAATTCCTACACATATAAAGTGCTGCCCTATGGCAGACACATGAGCGCTATACCTGTGCTCCGATCTCATCCAGACATTCAGGGCTGCAGGATATAAGCCCCACTTCTAGGATTAACTCTTCATATACCATTATATTAATCATCTTTGGAAACACTGCTCTATATCAGTTTTGGAGATTACAACATAACATGAGATTTATGAACCTTTATGAATCCAAACATCACGTCTCCTCTAGTCACGTCATTTTTTTTTTACACAAAACACTGTTTACTAAGGAACTGTTAGAACAATAATGTAACTAAATGCGCAAAAATAAATATGCTGAATAGGTGGCGCCCCTGAGACTTCAGTCGCCACTGGGTACTGCACCTCACTTAAGGTGCAGTATTCATCTCGGGTAAGGAGGGGGTTAATCATCGGTGTTTCCACATTTCACCTTACATACAGCTTAGGTGCCTTCTCACTGGGGACTGGACTAGGGTAGATAGGGGGGTGGCCATTATGAAGCATGGGACTTTTCCCGTCACTAGGACAACCACCTGGGGGGCGGGCACCACTTGGGGCAGAAGTAGGAGCAACCTGGACAGAATCTTCAGTCAGGTCGGGGCTACAGTTCTGGTGACACGACACCACTTTCTTCTTTCTTCACGGTACCTGAGGCTTGGAGCGGGAACCTCAGCCCGGGTTCCTCACTTCTGAAGGGACATCCCTTAGGAAAGGACACTTTCAAGCACTGATGGCTACCTCTAACTTATCCGGGATTGGCTGGAGCCAATCACGGCAGAGACCGATACATCCGGGCAACCAAAGGACTGTGAGTAAAAACCTGGAACCGCAATTGCCGTGTCAGCCTTCATTGCCAGCGCCGTCACTCCGCACTTCGGCGCCAACGGCCACTACTAGCTCCATCATCCTCCCTGGGGCCTAGCTTCACCTGCAGGAAGCTGAACTATCCCAGCTGCGACACCACCCGCCCCAGAGGACAGCAACCGCAGCGGCGGCTAATCCCTGGTCGTGTACCGCACGTGGCGTCCCGAGACAACTCCCAACATCCCCACCATCATCCCATCATCCATCCCTTTTTGGGGACACCTCGGGGTCACGAAACTGGGCAGGGCCACTTGTGACATCCCCTGACCCTTCACTGGCCCGGTGACGAGTATCCCCTCTGTGTCCCAAATACGCAATTGGTATAACTAATAGGAAGGCTGCTTAATAAACTAACGCTCCAGCAGTTCAGTGACCGCACAAGAACATATGCTTTGTAGTTGTTTTACAGCATCTAACCATATCTATAATATCACTATTCCAGAGCGGCCAAAGACACAGTTTCTCCCTAAAAATTAAAATGTACTCCCGATTTTGAGATTACGTGCCATTACTTCTGGCCGCTGATATTGGACTTGATAATCTTTACTCAAACATTCCTCGCTTGTGGATAAAGTTGACGTATTGCGTATTCTGTTACTTCATATCTGGAATCCGCACCTTTCATTTGGGTAGAGTGAAATGTAGAGCAGGGAAGTCTGTGCTCAGGACAAAGCGGACTGTGATAGACCAGTATCACAGGGACACAACGGAGCGAGGACGGGACGGAGGAACTATGTCCGCTTACTGTCCAGGTATCTATCACACTTCTGTAGCACCCAGGGTTATGGGGTCCTCATTTCTGGGCAGTGTCTCTCTTGGTAATGTCCCGGTGGTGGCCATTCCCGCTTCCTTGCCCTGGGCTTTTTTTGTAACGGGGATATTTACAGGGGATTTGTGAATATAGTTATACGTGACGCCACTTGCGGTGTTGCGGTTAAGTGTAGGGAGCCGCCGCTGCAGGATTTGCTGGGGCTGATGGAATGTGCAGCTCTGATGACTTGGGTCCTCCACAAGTAGGGTTTTCCCCCAGAGGGTGCATGGTGCAGTGGACGTCAGAAGAAGGAGTCCAGACAGGTATTCAGTGCAACTGGTTTACTCACTTTTCGGGTGTTAACTGGTTGCCCGAGGCCGGCTGGTTTCGCCTCAAGGTCCCCTTCGTCCCAGTGCCAGTCTGGTTCTCTGGTACCTTCTTTCCTTGCACCTGTCTCTGGTAAGTGGTCCCCGTGGTATAGAACACTGGGGGTCCCCGGTCTGTGGTTTGTCCACTTCTATTCGCCTGACAATAGCGTGAACCCTGTGGGGCATCGAGTCTCTGGTCATGTCCCCGGCTCTCCCTTTGCTACTGAGTCTTCGGATTCTTTAGGGACAGCGAGGTCCTTGATGGTCCTCTTTGCTGTGCAGGTGTTAACAGGTTGGCTTGAAGCTCTTTCCTGTCCTAGGGTCCTGTACCCTGTTGGTGCGTATTTCCAGTACTCCACCAGCAACTACCTATCCTGGGTACCAGGTCAGCTTTAACCCACGTCAGGGAGTCACTTCCTTCACCTTCACTGTCAACTCTAGACTTTGTCTGACCACTGTCTTCTTGTGTTCCTGACTACACTCCACTGTCTGCCCCTCCCACCTGGCCAACTAGTGGACTGGAGTGGCTCCACCTCTAGGCGGCCATCCATGGTCCCACCCTAGCTAGGTACCATTGTATAGGGGATTGTTGGGAAAAACTGGGATTACCTGGGTTTTTGTTGGTACCGGCACTGGGGTTCTGGGTACCTAAGGGGGTAGGCCCTGCATCCTGGTGGGGATGCAGAATCTTGTAGCACCCTGATGGGTTCAGGGGCGCTACACTTCTGTCAGTCTACACTGCACTCCTCTCTGCCACACCTGCAGGTTATTATGGCTGCGCACACTATACTATAATGAGTTCACGCAGAACAAATATTCATCATGACACCTACCTTCCACATTTACATCTTAAGTTACTACCTAACCGTTTAGATGCTGCTGTCGTAAATAGCCACCCTTGTGGCACAATCACAGAGAGCCAATGGGCCCCTTCCTCCCTCCCTGTATGTCACGTGGATTGCTGCTAAATAAGTCACTTATGCCTGCGGAGTTCATAGTACTAGAGACCATCTCCTTCTCAGCAAGACACGGTGGCTCAGTGGTTTGCACTGTTTATGTGTGTGACGCCCTGGACTATCCAGGTCGTCCCAGGTAGTCACACACAACATCACACCTCTTCCAGTTAGGTAACACCAGTCAAACATAGAAAACCTTGTCACCACCCTCCAGGTTTGATGTCCACACCAGGGGGGGTGGAGCCAGGCGGTTGGCTCCACCCACCGAGGAGTTCACAGGCCTGGAGGCGGGAACATAAGAAGTCAAGTTCAAGTGAGTAGAGAGAGGAGTTCTGACAGTGAAGGAGGGAGGTTGTGTCCAGGAGAAGACCTGTGCTCAGGCTTGCCACAGACTACTCCGGTGGCTGGGTTGGAGCCCAGTCACCATTGGCAAGGAGGCAGACGGTAGTGGCCGCCTGCAGGAGACCGGGAATACGACTGGTGGAACCGAAAAGGACCGGGGCAGGGTAGTGGCCCGCCGGAACCGAACCGGGGAGCCAACTGGATACCGGAGCACCAGGCAGGGTACTCAGACCCCGAACTAGGCTAGAAGCCACCACCATAGTAAAATCAACTGATTGCGATCTGGATCTCAGGGGTTCATTCCCACCTAAGTCCCGATCGAAGCCAACAGCCCAACCCGTCCGGATAAGTGCCACCGCCAAAGGCAAGAGATCCAAGGGGCCAGCGTCTGCAGGCAAACGTGCTCCTCCGACACCTATACGCCGAGGAGTGGACTACCGGTGCCTAGGCACAGTAGTCAAGATTCACACGCAGGAGAAAGGCGGACATTACCAACCTAACTGGAAAGGCTGCAGCCGGCTGAGGGCCCCGTTCATCACTCCGTTTGGTTTACCAGCGACTTTAGTGTCTTGTGTCAGAGTGAGTACACCAGTACCATCCGGCACCGCGCCGCACCGCAACCCTCCACCCTGCACTCCGGCCCTCACCAACCGGTCCCCGGGACCAACACCCCCTACCCACGGAGGGGTCAACACCTAGCTGCGCCAGTACACCGCTCCCGGGAGTTCCCGTACCTCCACCGCAGCTGTGGTGTCCACAATCACCACAAACCCGTGGGTGGCATCACAAACTATCATTCCCAAACCGAACACCCGCATCCCCTCACGAGTAGCGCCAACCCCCTTGCAGAGCGACGTGACCCCCAGGTCCATGAGAGGCTCGAGCCACCACCCGCAGTACACGAGCTTGGATCCGAGCGGCTCGGTGGCCACAGCCCGAGGCCGCGGGGCGGTACACATACAAAGGAGGAAACTGGTGTAAAAAAAAAGCCTACCAAGGACCTGGAGATGTTTCTTTAGCTATAATTTGATTGTTTTTTTCATATAGTGAAATAGATATAAGAAATAACCTACCATGTGTTCAGGTGGCCTAGTGGTTAGCGGACTTGTGGGACTCCTGGGTCCAAATCTCTAAAGCCCTGGAGATGTTTCTTTAGCTGTAATTTGATTGCTCTTTATATATAATGAAATAGATATAAGAAATAACCAGCTTCAGTATATGCTCACATACCATGGTGGGCTAGTGGTTAGCTGACCTGGCCTGCAGGGTGCAACTCCTGGGTCCAAATCTCTGGAGACCTGGCGCTGTTTCCTATAGCTGTTAATTGTTTTATCTTTCTATATAGTGAAATAAAAGGAAAGAGCCCTGTGTTATATAGGAGAAACATCAAATCTGTGTTTCTGGAGAATGGGGAACTGTCACAAACCACCGGGGGGGGTCACTCAGAAATCCCCCGCGCTGGCTACCAGTACGTCACAATCGGGGGGTAACAAGCAGGAGTCACCCCTACTTTATACCTCCCGACCGACAGACAGAGCACGTGACGCGCTCTCTAGCGCCCCTCTTATAGTCAGGCCAATTATGGAATTGCCCGACAATAAGCAAGGAGGCCGCTATACTACTTATGCCGATTATTGAAGGGTCCCCGGTGAGAGTAAGGTATATATTCCCCCGACCTCCGCGGGCGGAATATAAAATATCTTCCCGAATCTCACTGGCCTCCCCACAATAATCCTTGGCACAACTCGCTGCCACCAACCGCTTCACGGTAACTATTAGCCGAACACACAGACGTGGGATTCAAGATCGAGATAACAGAACAGCCCAAGATTAATTATATAATTTAATCGCCTAAAGCACACTAGAAACTACAATATATACAATAGGGAATCTACAGAATATACAGTTATGTCAGAGTACAGTTACAGATAAAGCATGGGTTACAAACAGGTATACAATTACATCAGTTACCTTGTGCGTCTGGCCACAGGGGGGCGCTGTAGACCAGGTTTCCAGGAACTCCCACAGATGTTTCCTACACGTGCCCCCAGCGAGAAGAACCCTGGAAAATGGCCGAAGTAGGGTTATCAACCTGGCCAAATCCAGGTCCCCTCCTACCTTCGTGACCTCACAGGGAGCACTGCCACTCCCCCTGCATGGATCAGAATTATCCAGCAAAGGGGATTTTGGCTATAACTTTGCCTGGGAGCGTCGTAGGCGGACGCCAATGCTCTCATTGTGACAGTTATGAATTTAGCTACAGAACGAGGGGACTCATGACCTGTCTGCCAGTTCCCCATTGGCTGATATCACGCCTGGGGCATTTCCCAATGTCCTGTTCCCATAAAAAGGGGGTGCCGGCATCGTCCACATGCGGAGACACCATTTTTATGGTTGCCATATTTATCGGAAATATGGCTTGCGAGATATGAACCATTTTTTACTGGAGTCGTTCTGTCTGGCTATTTCCATAGCCTTGCTAATGAGATACAGCTCTTGTTACAGGGTGACGGCAGGGAGTCATCCTGTGTCCTTTGTCCTAAAGCCACCTAATTTCCATATCACAGGACATGGCCATGGAGTTTGTTGTTAAACCAGTTGTGTGAAGGAAAGGGGGGGGGGGGGGGGCACCAGGAGAGGGCTTCCTGACATACTTGAATATCATGATTTATCGTCATATCTCCGGATTTACCTCACACCTCCCCCCTTTTGAGGGCGCTAGGGGGCAGCACACTCGTGTTCCCCCGTGCGCCCGTCCGCGACCTCTCCTTGTCGGGACAGCCCGTCTGCGTTACCGTGGTCACGGCCCCTTTTGTGGCGAATGGTGAAGTTGTATTGCTGGAGCGCAAGGCTCCATCGCAACAATCGCCCATTCGTCCCAGAGACGGTGTGCAACCAGCTGAGGGGATTGTGGTCCGTCTCCACGATGAAGTGGCGCCCGTATAGATAGGGTTGCAGACGCTGCAGGGCCCACACTATGGCCAGGCACTCCTTCTCCATCGTGGAATAGGCAACTTCCCTTGGTAACAGCTTCCTGCTCAGGTACAAGACTGGGTGCTCTTGGCTCGCAGAGTCCACCTGGCTGAGCACCGCACCGAGGCCGAAGTCACTGGCGTCTGTCTGTACTACAAACGGCCGCGTGAAGTCGGCTGCCTGTAGCACGGGCGGGCTGGACAGGGCGTCCTTTAGGGCCCGGAAGGCTGTCTCGCAGTCCATTGTCCAATCGACTGCAGAGGGCAGCTTCTTCTTGGTGAGGTCCGTCAAGGGCTTTGCCAGGCTACTATAGCATGGAACAAACCTCCTATAGTACCCAGCGGTCCCCAAGAAGGACATCACCTGCTTCTTGGTCCTGGGGGTGGGCCAGGATGCGATGGCTTCCACTTTCTCAGGCTCGGGCTTCAGTGTTCTCCCACCTACCCGGTGACCGAGGTACTGGACCTTGCTCATGGCCAGCTGACACTTTCCCGGCTTGATGGTCAAACCTGCCCGGTGGATCCGCCTGAGCACCTGTGCTAGATGCTCTAGGTGGTCCTCCCAGGTGGGACTGAAGACGGCAATGTCATCCAGGTACGCGGCCGCGTACCCTTCAAGTCCCTTGAGCAGGGTGTTGACCATCCGCTGGAAAGTGGCAGGGGCATTCCTCATCCCGAATGGCATCACCGTGGACTCGTACAGTCCAAATGGGGTAATAAAGGCAGAGCGTTCCCTGGCCTTGCGAGTCAGGGGGATCTGCCAATATCCCCGGCTCAGATCCATGATGGTCAGGTACTGAGCCCCGGCCAACTGATCGAGCAGGTCATCGATGCGTGGCATTGGGTACGCATCGGCGACCGTGACCGCATTGAGCCCCCTGTAGTCCACGCAGAACCGAGTGGTTCGGTCCTTCTTAGGGACGAGGACTACAGGCGAGGCCCAAGCGCTGTTGGATGCCTGGATCACCCCCAGCTTCAGCATCTCGTCAATCTCCTGGCGCATGTGTTGCTGCACCTCCAGGGAGACCCGATATGCTGAACGCCGGATCGGGGGATGATCCCCAGTGTCCACGTGATGGACAGCCAAGTCAGTCCTTCCGGGCTGGTTGGTAAACAACCCCCGGAAGGGGTGTAGGGTGGCCCACAGCTGGGACCGTTGGTCCTCCAAGAGCTGGTGGCCAACCTCCACATCCTCAATGGATCCGCCTGCCCTAACCTGGGCTAGCATATCCAAGAGGGTTTCCGCTTCTCCCTCCTCGGGCAGGTTGCACACGGGGAGCGCACATGCCTCCCGCTCATGATGTGCCTTCATCATGTTCACATGGAAGGGCTTCCGCCTTCCACGGGCAGGGTCCAGGGTGACCAGGTACGTTACAGGGTTGAGCTGCTGGTACACGAGGTATGGGCCTTCCCAGGCTGCCTGAAGCTTGTCCTGTGGTACGGGGACCAGTACCCACACCTTTTGACCCACTTGGTAGGTCCTCTCACAAGCGTTCTGGTCGTACCAACGCTTCTGATCGGCCTGGGCTTGAGCCATATTGTCGTGTACCAGTTGCGTCAAGGCCTGCATTTTGTCCCGGAAGCGCATGACATACTCGATAACCGACACTCCAGGGGTGGCCAAATCCCCTTCCCAAGCCTCTTTCACCAGAGCCAGGGGGCCCCGCACACGTCGCCCGTACAGGAGCTCAAACGGTGAGAATCCTGTTGAGGCCTGTGGAACCTCCCGGTAAGCAAATAACAGGTGTGGGAGATACCGCTCCCAGTCACGCCCATGGGAGTCGACCAACATCTTAAGCATCTGCTTTAAGGTGCCATTGAACCGCTCGCACAGGCCATTAGTCTGTGGATGGTACGGGCTGGCCACCAGATGTCGCACCTGGACTTGCTTACAGAGGGCCTCCATCAGCTGGGACATGAATTGGGTCCCCCGGTCAGTGAGCATTTCCTGGGGAAAACCCACTCGGGAGAAAATCTCCAGCAATGCGGTGGCCACCTTGTCAGCCCGAATGGACGACAAGGCCACTGCTTCTGGGTACCGGGTGGCATAGTCCACTACCGTCAGTATGAAGCGTTTCCCGGAGCTGCTGGGGATGGCCAGCGGGCCGACCAGATCCACAGCCACCCTCCTGAAAGGCTCATCGATGATTGGCAGAGATACCAGTGGGGCTTTGGGGCGTGGCCCCGCCTTCCCCACTCTCTGACAGGTTTCACACGAACGGCAGTAGGCAGCCACATCGGCCCCCATTTTTGGCCAGTAGAAATGCTGGTTTAACCTGGCCTTGGTCTTAGCGATCCCTAGGTGTCCGGCCATCGGAATCTCATGTGCGATCCGCAACAACTCCGTCCGGAACGGATAGGGTACCACCAACTGTCGGTCCCTGGGCCACGCCTCCGGTGAACCCTGCTGGACCGTGGCCCGGTACAGCCGTCCTTGGTCCCAGACCACTCGCTCCGGGTCCGAGTCCGAGGGAGGCTGTGCCGCCTGCTCCTTTAGAGCTTTCAGGCTGTCGTCAGCTTCTAACGCTGCCTGAAACTCCTGACTAGATGTGGCCAGAATCGACGAGACTGTCACATCTTCAGTCAGTACCCCGGGACCTGTGTCCTGGCCTCCACCTGACTCGGCTGCCACTTGGTCAGAAGGGGAAGAGCTATCGGACCTCCGGGAGGCCCCTTGGCTCCCAGCACTCCCACTGCGGGTGACAGCGGCCACAGCCGCTGCGACCGTGGGTCGTGCCTGCTCCTCCTCCGTTCCTGACCAAGTCGCCGGTTCAGGCAGACCTACCTGGCTTCCTGACACCCCGGTTGTGGGGGAACCATGCACCGAGATCTTACCTGGGAGCACTTCCGCTCCTGGACCGGCCCCAATCTCACCTGCCTGTTCCCCTCCTGCAGCAACAGAACCCCGCTGTGAAATCTCTGGGGACCCCACATTTGCTGTGGTAGCCCCCACCCCACACACTGGTCCTCCCCCTGCAGCACCCTGCTCTCTGCTTATCCCTGCAGAGGGCAACAGATCCCAGCTCACAGGCTGGTTACTTGTAGAGGCATTGTCACACCTTTCTCTGACCCCCTCCCCTCCTGTCACAGCTGCAGCTGCGTGTGTGTCTATGGTGTCTGTGCAAGCAGAAATATCAGAGTTCACTCCCTCCTCCCTTACATCATTCATAGATAACACATTAACATTGTCAGGAGTCATGTCAGCACTGGCTGAAGGTTCAGCCTTTGGGGCGGGGCCAAACTGGGAGGTTATTTGCCCCAAATCTGTCCCAAGTAGCACGTTTGCAGGGATCCGATCAGTTACCCCCACCTCCCTCACCCCTCGCCCTGCGCCCCAGTCCACATAAATGTCAGCAACAGGCAGCGCCGGGTCAATGCCTCCAATCCCGGAGACAGCGAGGGTTTTTCCAGGGATCAAGTCTTGGGGGGACACCATCTCAGGCCGCACCAGAGTCACCTCCGAGGCGCTGTCTCGCAGTCCTATGGTCACCGACTGGCCGACGGTGACAGGTTGGAAGCTGTCCAGGGACCTACCACCACCCCCACCCACACAATACACCTTGGGCGGCCCTTGGGACGGGGACGGAGCCGGGGCCTTGGGACGCTGAGGGCACATGGCCTTGAAGTGTCCAGGTAGGTTGCACTGGTGGCACCGTCTTGGCTCTGCCACGGGCCTGGAGAGGGGAGTTGAGGGGGACACCCCCTGCAGTCTAGGGGCAGGTGGGGCAGTCGCAGAGTTCATCTTACCCCCTCTCCAGGTGCTGCTGGTGGCTGCTCTCCTGGCTTCAGGAGCCCGATTGTTGGTGTAGTCATCGGCCAGGGCAGCTGTAGCCGTGGACCCCTTTGGCTTCTGGTCTCGGATGAACTGGCGGAGATCCTCAGGGCAGTTCCACAAGAGTTGCTCCGTGATGAACAAGTCCAGGATCTCCGGTCCGGTGGAAAGCTGCAGGCCTTGGGTCCAGTGGTCGGCAGCTCGGGCAAGTGCCCGCCGGTGGTCAGCCCAGGAGTCCTTTGGTCCCTTCTGTAGCGTCCGGAACTTCTTGCGGTAGGACTCCGGGGTGAGGTTGTACTGTTGGATCAGGGCCCGCTTGATGGTGTCGTAGCCCTGATCCGCCTCAGCAGGCAAGTCCCCAAGGATATCCAGGGCCTTACCCCTTAAACGGGGGGTCAGGTATTTGGCCCACTGGTCCTTGTTCAGATGATGCTGCAAGCAAGTCCGTTCAAAAGCAGTCAAGAAAGAGTCCAAGTCTCCATCCTTCTCCAGCACTGGGAAGTCCTCAACACGGACCTTTGGAAGTTTGGTGTCTGGAAGGTCACGGGTGGCTGATGAGGGCCGGAGCTGAGCTAGCTGCAGCTGGTAGTTACGCTCTGCCTGGCGCTCTTCACGCGCTGCTTGCCGCTCACGCTCGGCCATGAGTTCCTTGTAGCCCTCCCGGTCTCCAGCCTGGCGTAGGGCCATAGCCATTTGAAGAAGGCTATCCGAGCCTCCCAGGCTCGGTGGAATGGCACGTGGTGATCTGCGGCCCGCTGCGGAGCCTGGTGCTTCACTGTCCATTGCAGAGCGGAGGGCTGGCGTCTGGCTCGTTGAGGACCCTTGGGCGAGCTGCTCCTCATCTTGTCCAGCAGTGCCCGGTTGTGCAATGTCCTCTGCAGAGCTGTTTTCTGGCGTCGAGCTCCTGGAGGACTCGTGGGCAACCTCCTCATTGCTGTCCACAGCACCGTCCTCCCTCTCTTCGGCTCCTGCTTTAGCATTGGCCAGTTGCATAGCTCTGCTCCTGGTGCCATCAGCCATTCTTGCAGACTTTTGGTCACTGACACAGAACTGACACCTGATGCCTCCACACACCTTACAGTATCTGCACTCTGACACTCTAGTGTTGAGCTAGTCTGAAGACCCCAGCAGCCACAGCTGCTGCAGGCAGTCTTTAGTGTCTGGGAGTATGGGTCTCACACTCACACACACTATTATCTCGATCCCACCGCTTGCCACCAATATGTCACAAACCACCGGGGGGGGTCACTCAGAAATCCCCCGCGCTGGCTACCAGTACGTCACAATCGGGGGGTAACAAGCAGGAGTCACCCCTACTTTATACCTCCCGACCGACAGACAGAGCACGTGACGCGCTCTCTAGCGCCCCTCTTATAGTCAGGCCAATTATGGAATTGCCCGACAATAAGCAAGGAGGCCGCTATACTACTTATGCCGATTATTGAAGGGTCCCCGGTGAGAGTAAGGTATATATTCCCCCGACCTCCGCGGGCGGAATATAAAATATCTTCCCGAATCTCACTGGCCTCCCCACAATAATCCTTGGCACAACTCGCTGCCACCAACCGCTTCACGGTAACTATTAGCCGAACACACAGACGTGGGATTCAAGATCGAGATAACAGAACAGCCCAAGATTAATTATATAATTTAATCGCCTAAAGCACACTAGAAACTACAATATATACAATAGGGAATCTACAGAATATACAGTTATGTCAGAGTACAGTTACAGATAAAGCATGGGTTACAAACAGGTATACAATTACATCAGTTACCTTGTGCGTCTGGCCACAGGGGGGCGCTGTAGACCAGGTTTCCAGGAACTCCCACAGATGTTTCCTACACGTGCCCCCAGCGAGAAGAACCCTGGAAAATGGCCGAAGTAGGGTTATCAACCTGGCCAAATCCAGGTCCCCTCCTACCTTCGTGACCTCACAGGGAGCACTGCCACTCCCCCTGCATGGATCAGAATTATCCAGCAAAGGGGATTTTGGCTATAACTTTGCCTGGGAGCGTCGTAGGCGGACGCCAATGCTCTCATTGTGACAGTTATGAATTTAGCTACAGAACGAGGGGACTCATGACCTGTCTGCCAGTTCCCCATTGGCTGATATCACGCCTGGGGCATTTCCCAATGTCCTGTTCCCATAAAAAGGGGGTGCCGGCATCGTCCACATGCGGAGACACCATTTTTATGGTTGCCATATTTATCGGAAATATGGCTTGCGAGATATGAACCATTTTTTACTGGAGTCGTTCTGTCTGGCTATTTCCATAGCCTTGCTAATGAGATACAGCTCTTGTTACAGGGTGACGGCAGGGAGTCATCCTGTGTCCTTTGTCCTAAAGCCACCTAATTTCCATATCACAGGACATGGCCATGGAGTTTGTTGTTAAACCAGTTGTGTGAAGGAAAGGGGGGGGGGGGGGGGCACCAGGAGAGGGCTTCCTGACATACTTGAATATCATGATTTATCGTCATATCTCCGGATTTACCTCACAGGAACATCTTTGTAATTCGTTTACTTGTTCCATTCTTAGGGGAATGCGGGCTTTACACGTTACGATCTATCGTGCGATTGTACGAGCGATCGTACCCACCCCTGTCGTTTGTGCGTCACGGGCAAATTGCTGCCCGTGTTGCACAAAGTCGTTAACCCCCCGTCACACGCACTTACCTGCTGAGCGACCTCGCTGTGGGCGGCGAACATCCACTTCCTGAAGGGGGAGGGACGTTCGGCGTCACAGCGACGTCACACAGCCGCCGGCCAATAGAAGCGGAGGGGCGGAGATGAGCGCGACGTAAACATCCCGCCCACCTCCCTCCTTCCGCATAGCCGGCGGGAGCCGCGGGACGCAGGCAAGCTGTGTTCATCATTCCCGGGATCGAGGAGCTTCATGTACACCCAGGGGAATTTGCTTTTTAGTTTACCAATGATCTAAAAAAAACATTTACATAT
Source organism: Anomaloglossus baeobatrachus (assembly GCF_048569485.1). NCBI lineage: Eukaryota > Metazoa > Chordata > Amphibia > Anura > Aromobatidae > Anomaloglossus > Anomaloglossus baeobatrachus. Next base: position 126,194,005 of record NC_134364.1, read on the forward strand.
TCTTAGTTTAATAAATAAATCATAGAAACCTGAGCAGATCGTTGTGTGAAGAGCAGGCGTAGCTGTCACATTGTGTTACATGGAGACTCTTATCTTTCTTCCCAGGTGGTCCAGTGGTCAGCAGTGAGGATCTACAGTGCCGGCGACCTGGGTTCAAATCCCACCAAGAACAGAACGGATTGAAAATGTTCATTGACGTTGTCCCTGCGGTGGTTTCATCACTTGTTCTGTGCAAGAGAAATATGTTTTTGTTGGCTCAGTGGCTAACATTGATGTTTTACAGCAGCGGCGTCCTGGGTTCAAATCCACGTCTATAAACAACTGTGCTCTTTCTGTGACATTATATAGAAGAAATAAAAGCATTTTGTCTAGGATAGCACGGAGCTCAGTGGTTAATGGTGGGATTTGCAATATTGGTAGATCCTGGGTTCAATTCCCACCAAGGACAGCATCTGTCGGGAGTTTGTGATCCCTGATGCTTTGCTGTATTAACGTCCTGGGTTCTAATCCCACTGTCACAAACCACCGGGGGGGTCACTCAGAAATCCCCCGCGCTGGCTACCAGTACGTCACAATCGGGGGGTAACAAGTGGGGGTCACCCCTACTTTATACCTCCCGACCGACAGACAGAGCACGCGACGCGCTCTCTAGCGCCCCTCTTATAGTCAGGCCAATTATGGAATTGCCCGACAATAAGCAAGGAGGCCGCTATACTACTTATGCCGATTATTGAAGGGCCCCCGGCGAGAGAAGGGTATATATTCCCCCGACCTCCGCGGGCGGAATATATAAAATCTCCCCGAATCTCACTGGCCTCCCCACAATAATCCTTGGCACAACTCGCTGCCACCAACCGATTTACGGTAACTATTAGCCGAACACACGGACGTGGGATTCAAGATCGAGATAACAGAACAGCCCAAGATTAATTATATAATTTAATCGCCTAAAGCACACTAGAACTACAATATATACAATAGGGAATCTACAGAATATACATATGTCAGAGTACAGTTACAGATAAAGCATGGTTTACAACAGGTATGCAATTCAATCAGTTACCTTGTGCGTCTGGCCACAGGGGGGCGCTGTAGACCAGGTTTCCAGGAACTCTCTCACAGGTCTGTCCCAACCAGGCCCCCGAGCAGAAGAACGCTGGAAAATGGCCGAAGTAGGGTTATCAACCTGGGCAGATCCAGGTCCCCTCCTACCTTAGTGACCTCACAGGGAGCACTGCTACTCCCCCTGCATGGATCAGAATTATCCAGCAAAGGGGATATTGGCCATAACTTTGCCTGGGAGCGTCGTAGGCGGACGCCAATGCTCTCATTGTGACAGTTATGAATTTTGCTACAGAACGAGGGGACTCATGACCTGTCTACGAGTTCCCATTGGCTGATATCACGCCTGGGGCATTTCCCAATGTCCTGTTCCCATAAAAAGGGGGTGCCGGCATCGTCCACATGCGGAGACACCATTTTTATGGTTGCCATATTTATCGGAAATATGGCTTGCGAGATATGAACCATTTTTTACTGGAGTCGTTCTGTCTGGCTATTTCCATAGCCTTGCTAACTAGCTAGCAGCTCCTACTACAGGGTGACGGCAGGGAGTCATCCTGTGTCCATTGTCCTAAAGCCACCTAATTTCCATATCACAGGACATGGCCATGGATTTGTTGCTAAACCAGTTGTGTGAAGGGAAGGGGGTAGTGACACCAGGAGAGGGCTTCCTGACATGACTTGAATGTCATGATTTATCGTCATATCTCCGGATTTACCTCACACCTCCCCCCTTTTGAGGGCGCTAGGGGGCAGCACACTCCGGTGTTCCCCCGTGCGCCCGTCCGCGACCTCTCCTTGTCGGGACAGCCCGTCTGCGTTACCGTGGTCACGGCCCCTTTTGTGGCGAATGGTGAAGTTGTATTGCTGGAGCGCAAGGCTCCATCGCAACAATCGCCCATTCGTCCCAGAGACGGTGTGCAACCAGCTGAGGGGATTGTGGTCCGTCTCCACGATGAAGTGGCGCCCGTATAGATAGGGTTGCAGACGCTGCAGGGCCCACACTATGGCCAGGCACTCCTTCTCCATTGTAGAATAGGCCACTTCCCTTGGTAACAGCTTCCTGCTCAGGTACAAGACTGGGTGCTCTTGGCTCGCAGAGTCCACCTGGCTGAGCACCGCACCGAGGCCGAAGTCACTGGCGTCGGTCTGTACTACAAACGGCCGCGTGAAGTCGGCTGCCTGTAGCACGGGCGGGCTGGACAGGGCGTCCTTTAGGACCCGGAAGGCTGTCTCGCAGTCCATTGTCCAATCGACTGCAGAGGGCAGCTTCTTCTTGGTGAGGTCCGTCAAGGGCTTTGCCAGGCTACTATAGCATGGAACAAACCTCCTATAGTACCCAGCGGTCCCCAAGAAGGACATCACCTGCTTCTTGGTCCTGGGGGTGGGCCAGGATGCGATGGCCTCCACTTTCTCAGGCTCGGGCTTCAGCGTTCCCCCACCTACCCGGTGACCGAGGTACTGGACCTCGCTCATGGCCAGCTGACACTTTCCCGGCTTGATGGTCAAACCTGCCCGGTGGATCCGCCTGAGCACCTGTGCTAGATGCTCTAGGTGGTCCTCCCAGGTGGGACTGAAGACGGCAATGTCATCCAGGTACGCGGCCGCGTACCCTTCAAGTCCCTTGAGCAGGGTGTTGACCATCCGCTGGAAAGTGGCAGGGGCATTCCTCATCCCGAATGGCATCACCGTGGACTCGTACAGTCCAAATGGGGTAATAAAGGCAGAGCGTTCCCTGGCCTTGCGAGTCAGGGGGATCTGCCAATATCCCCGGCTCAGGTCCATGATGGTCAGGTACTGAGCCCCGGCCAACTGATCGAGCAGGTCATCGATGCGTGGCATTGGGTACGCATCGGCGACCGTGACAGCATTGAGCCCCCTGTAGTCCACGCAGAACCGAGTGGTTCGGTCCTTCTTAGGGACGAGGACTACAGGCGAGGCCCAAGCGCTGTTGGATGCCTGGATCACCCCCAGGTTCAGCATCTCGTCAATCTCCTGGCGCATGTGTTGCTGCACCTCCAGGGAGACCCGATATGCTGAACGCCGGATCGGGGGATGATCCCCAGTGTCCACGTGATGGACAGCCAAGTCAGTCCTTCCGGGCTGGTTGGTAAACAACCCCCGGAAGGGGTGTAGGGTGGCCCACAGCTGGGACCGTTGGTCCTCCAAGAGCTGGTGGCCAACCTCCACATCCTCAATGGATCCGCCTGCCCTAACCTGGGCTAGCATATCCAAGAGGGTTTCCGCTTCTCCCTCCTCGGGCAGGTTGCACACGGGGAGCGCACATGCCTCCCGCTCATGATGTGCCTTCATCATGTTCACATGGAAGGGCTTCCGCCTTCCACGGGCAGGGTCCAGGGTGACCAGGTACGTTACAGGGTTGAGCTGCTGGTACACGAGGTATGGGCCTTCCCAGGCTGCCTGAAGCTTGTCCTGTGGTACGGGGACCAGTACCCACACCTTTTGACCCACTTGGTAGGTCCTCTCACAAGCGTTCTGGTCGTACCAACGCTTCTGATCGGCCTGGGCTTGAGCCATATTGTCGTGTACCAGTTGCGTCAAGGCCTGCATTTTGTCCCGGAAGCGCATGACATACTCGATAACCGACACTCCAGGGGTGGCCAAATCCCCTTCCCAAGCCTCTTTCACCAGAGCCAGGGGGCCCCGCACACGTCGCCCGTACAGGAGCTCAAACGGTGAGAATCCTGTTGAGGCCTGTGGAACCTCCCGGTAAGCAAATAACAGGTGTGGGAGATACCGCTCCCAGTCACGCCCATGGGAGTCGACCAACATCTTAAGCATCTGCTTTAAGGTGCCATTGAACCGCTCGCACAGGCCATTAGTCTGTGGATGGTACGGGCTGGCCACCAGATGTCGCACCTGGACTTGCTTACAGAGGGTCTCCATCAGCTGGGACATGAATTGGGTCCCCCGGTCAGTGAGCATTTCCTGGGGAAAACCCACTCGGGAGAAAATCTCCAGCAATGCGGTGGCCACCTTGTCAGCCCGAATGGACGACAAGGCCACTGCTTCTGGGTACCGGGTGGCATAGTCAACTACCGTCAGTATGAAGCGTTTCCCGGAGCTGCTGGGGATGGCCAGCGGGCCGACCAGATCCACAGCCACCCTCCTGAAAGGCTCATCGATGATTGGCAGAGATACTAGTGGGGCTTTGGGGTGTGGCCCCGCCTTCCCCACTCTCTGACAGGTTTCACACGAACGGCAGTAGGCAGCCACATCGGCCCCCATTTTTGGCCAGTAGAAATGCTGGTTTAACCTGGCCTTGGTCTTAGCGATCCCTAGGTGTCCGGCCATCGGAATCTCATGTGCGATCCGCAACAACTCCGTCCGGAACGGATAGGGTACCACCAACTGTCGGTCCCTGGGCCACGCCTCCGGTGAACCCTGCTGGACCGTGGCCCGGTACAGCCGTCCTTGGTCCCAGACCACTCGCTCCGGGTCCGAGTCCGAGGGAGGCTGTGCCGCCTGCTCCTTTAGAGCTTTCAGGCTGTCGTCAGCTTCTAACGCTGCCTGAAACTCCTGACTAGATGTGGCCAGAATCGACGAGACTGTCACATCTTCAGTCAGTACCCCGGGACCTGTGTCCTGGCCTCCACCTGACTCGGCTGCCACTTGGTCAGAAGGGGAAGAGCTATCGGACCTCCGGGAGGCCCCTTGGCTTCCAGCACTCCCACTGCGGGTGACAGCGGCCACAGCCGCTGCGACCGTGGGTCGTGCCTGCTCCTCCTCCGTTCCTGACCAAGTCGCCGGCTCAGGCAGACCTACCTGGCTTCCTGACACCCCGGTTGTGGGGGAACCCTGCACCGAGATCTTACCTGGGAGCACTTCCGCTCCTGGACCGGCCCCAATCTCACCTGCCTGTTCCCCCCCTGCAGCAACAGAACCCCGCTGTGAAATCTCTGGGGACCCCACATTTGCTGTGGTAGCCCCCACCCCACACACTGGTCCTCCCCCTGCAGCACCCTGCTCTCTGCTTATCCCTGCAGAGGGCAACAGATCCCAGCTCACAGGCTGGTTACTTGTAGAGGCATTGTCACACCTTTCTCTGACCCCCTCCCCTGTCACAGCTGCAGCTGAGTGTGTGTCTATGGTGTCTATGCAAGCAGAAATATCAGAGTTCACTCCCTCCTCCCTTACATCATTCATAGATAACACATTAACATTGTTAGGAGTCATGTCAGTACGGGCTGAAGGTTCAGCCCTTGGCTGGGGCCCAAACTGGGAGGTTATCTGCCCCAAATCTGTCCCAAGTAGCACGTTTGCAGGGATCCGATCAGTTACCCCCACCTCCCTCACCCCTCGCCCTGCGCCCCAGTCCACATAAATGTCAGCAACAGGCAGCGCCGGGTCAATGCCTCCAATCCCGGAGACAGCGAGGGTTTTTCCAGGGATCAAGTCTTGGGGGGACACCATCTCAGGCCGCACCAGAGTCACCTCCGAGGCGCTGTCTCGCAGTCCTATGGTCACAGACTGGCCGACGGTGACAGGTTGGAAGCTGTCCAGGGACCTACCACCACCCCCACCCACACAATACACCTTGGGCGGCCCTTGGGACGGGGACGGAGCCGGGGCCTTGGGACGCTGAGGGCACATGGCCTTGAAGTGTCCAGGTAGGTTGCACTGGTGGCACCGTCTTGGTTCTGCCACGGGCCGGGAGAGGGGAGTTGAGGGGGACACCCCCTGCAGTCTAGGGGCAGGTGGGGCAGTCGCAGAGTTCATCTTACCCCCTCTCCAGGTGCTGCTGGTGGCTGCTCTCCTGGCTTCAGGAGCCCGATTGTTGGTGTAGTCATCTGCCAGGGCAGCTGTAGCCGTGGATCCCTTTGGCTTCTGGTCTCGGATGAACTGGCGGAGATCCTCAGGGCAGTTCCACAAGAGTTGCTCCGTGATGAACAAGTCCAGGATCTCCGGTCCGGTGGAAAGCTGCAGGCCTTGGGTCCAGTGGTCGGCAGCTCGGGCAAGTGCCCGCCGGTGGTCAGCCCAGGAGTCCTTTGGTCCCTTCTGTAGGCTCCGGAACTTCTTGCGGTAGGACTCTGGAGTGAGGTTGTACTGTTGGATCAGGGCCCGCTTGATGGTGTCGTAGCCCTGATCTGCCTCAGCAGGCAAGTCCCCAAGGATATCCAGGGCCTTACCCCTTAAACGGGGGGTCAGGTATTTGGCCCACTGGTCCTTGTTCAGATGATGCTGCAAGCAAGTCCGTTCAAAAGCAGTCAAGAAAGAGTCCAAGTCTCCATCCTTCTCCAGCACTGGGAAGTCCTCAACACAGACCTTTGGAAGTTTGGTGTCTCGAAGGTCACGTGTGGCTGATGAGGGCCGGAGCTGAGCTAGCTGCAGCTGGTAGTCACGGTCTGCCTGTCGCTCTCGCTCTCGCTCTTCACGCGCTGCCTGCCGCTCTCGCTCCGCAGCCTCACGCTCTGCGTGCCGCTCCGCAGCCTCAGCGTCACGCGCTGCCTGCCGCTCTGCCCTGCGCTCTGCCAGGAGTTCCTTGTAGCCCTTCTGGTCTCCAGCCTGGAGAAGGGCCATAGCCATTTGAAGAAGGCTATCCGAGCCTCCCAGGCTCGGTGGAATGGCACGTGGTGATCTGCGGCACGCTGCAGAGCTAGGCGATTCACTGTCCCTTTCAGAGCGGAGGGCTGGCATCTGGCTCGTTGAGGAACCTTGGGTGAGCTCCTCCTCATCTTGTCCAGCAGTGCCAGGTTGCGCAATGTCCTCGGCAGAACGGTTTTCTGGCGTCGAGCTCCTGGAGGACTCGTGGGCAACCTCCTCATTGCTGTCCACAGCACCGTCCTCCCTCTCTTCGGCTCCTGCCTTAGCATTGGCCAGTTGCATAGCTCTGCTCCTGGTGCCATCAGCCATTCTTGCAGACTTTTGGTCACTGACACAGAACTGACACCTGATGCCTCCACACACCTTACAGTATCTGCACTCTGACACTCTAGTGTTGAGCTAGTCTGAAGACCCCAGCAGCCACAGCTGCTGCAGGCAGTCTTTAGTGTCTGGGAGTATGGGTCTCACACTCACACACACTATTATCTCGATCCCACCGCTATGCCACCAATATGTCACAAACCACCGGGGGGGTCACTCAGAAATCCCCCGCGCTGGCTACCAGTACGTCACAATCGGGGGGTAACAAGTGGGGGTCACCCCTACTTTATACCTCCCGACCGACAGACAGAGCACGCGACGCGCTCTCTAGCGCCCCTCTTATAGTCAGGCCAATTATGGAATTGCCCGACAATAAGCAAGGAGGCCGCTATACTACTTATGCCGATTATTGAAGGGCCCCCGGCGAGAGAAGGGTATATATTCCCCCGACCTCCGCGGGCGGAATATATAAAATCTCCCCGAATCTCACTGGCCTCCCCACAATAATCCTTGGCACAACTCGCTGCCACCAACCGATTTACGGTAACTATTAGCCGAACACACGGACGTGGGATTCAAGATCGAGATAACAGAACAGCCCAAGATTAATTATATAATTTAATCGCCTAAAGCACACTAGAACTACAATATATACAATAGGGAATCTACAGAATATACATATGTCAGAGTACAGTTACAGATAAAGCATGGTTTACAACAGGTATGCAATTCAATCAGTTACCTTGTGCGTCTGGCCACAGGGGGGCGCTGTAGACCAGGTTTCCAGGAACTCTCTCACAGGTCTGTCCCAACCAGGCCCCCGAGCAGAAGAACGCTGGAAAATGGCCGAAGTAGGGTTATCAACCTGGGCAGATCCAGGTCCCCTCCTACCTTAGTGACCTCACAGGGAGCACTGCTACTCCCCCTGCATGGATCAGAATTATCCAGCAAAGGGGATATTGGCCATAACTTTGCCTGGGAGCGTCGTAGGCGGACGCCAATGCTCTCATTGTGACAGTTATGAATTTTGCTACAGAACGAGGGGACTCATGACCTGTCTACGAGTTCCCATTGGCTGATATCACGCCTGGGGCATTTCCCAATGTCCTGTTCCCATAAAAAGGGGGTGCCGGCATCGTCCACATGCGGAGACACCATTTTTATGGTTGCCATATTTATCGGAAATATGGCTTGCGAGATATGAACCATTTTTTACTGGAGTCGTTCTGTCTGGCTATTTCCATAGCCTTGCTAACTAGCTAGCAGCTCCTACTACAGGGTGACAGCAGGGAGTCATCCTGTGTCCATTGTCCTAAAGCCACCTAATTTCCATATCACAGGACATGGCCATGGATTTGTTGCTAAACCAGTTGTGTGAAGGGAAGGGGGTAGTGACACCAGGAGAGGGCTTCCTGACATGACTTGAATGTCATGATTTATCGTCATATCTCCGGATTTACCTCACACCCACCAAGGAAACAAACAACACTTTCCTAGAGTGGCTCAGTGCCTGTGTACCGCCCCGCGCTCGGCTGCAGCCGAGCCGCTCGGATCCGGGCTCGTTGGTGGGTGGCTCGAGCGCCTCCAGACCCGGGGTCACTTCGCTCTGAAGGGGAATGCTGGCGCTTTTGGTGGGGGTTAGGTAGGTGCACGGTCGGAGCCGTGTTTGAGTTTGTGACGCCACCCACGGGATGTGGTGAAGTTGGACACCATTGCTGCGATTACTGGGCACCCGGGGGAGATGTTCATGCAGCAAGATGTTTACCCCTCCGTGGGTAGGGATGATGGCACCGGGACCCGTTGGGGATAGCTGGGCGGTGCAGGGCGGTGCGCGGCCGGATGGCACTGTTGTAATCACGATTATTGACACACACAAGTCTCTGGTAAACTAAGTTGATGGTGGTCGGTGCCCGCAACTGGCTGCGTCTGGTCCCCCACCCAGTTTGGTGGTCTTGGCCTTTCTCCTGCACAGTGTTGTGTACTTGGGCTGCCTGCGCTTCAGTGTCAGGAGTCCGCTCCCCGGCTTGGTAGATGTTGGGAGAGCCCTTTTGCCCGCAGACGCTGGCCCATGGGATCTCTCTGCCTGTGCGGTGGCTTTCTATCCCCCTCGGTGGGCTGTTGTCTTCAGTCGGGACTTGGGTGGGAAAGGACCTATAGTCCAGACCGCAATCAGTTAATTAACTCAGTCCAGTGGATTCTGGACCTCGTTTCAGGGTCTGAGTACCCCCCTTTGTGCTCCGGTTTCCGAGTCGGTTCCCCGGGTCGGTACCGGTGGGCCACTACCCTGTCCCGGTCCACCATGGTTCCACCGAGCCGTCTTCCCGGCTCCTGCAGGCTAAGGCCACCGTTTACCTCCTAGCCAAGGTACCAGGGCTCCGACCCCGGCACCCATCAGACTCCTTCACTCCACTCCTCTCAACTCTCTACAACTCATCTCTCTTGCTTTCCCGCCTCAGGCTCTCTGAACTCCTAGGTGGGCGTGGCCAACCGCCTGGCTCCGCCCCCTGGTGTGAACATCAAGTCCTGAGAGGGGTGACTAGGGTTTAAAGTTTGGCTGATGATACCTTATTGGGGGACAGGTGTAGCGCGGGGGTCTATCTGTGACTACCTGGCTAGTCCAGGGCGTCACACTCCCCATTGGTTAACCACAGACCGTCCGCGGGCTGTCCTACCAACACCGTTTATTTTGTAACTGAAAAAGATAAAACCAATTAACAAATATACTAACATATTTACAAGTATGATTACTTTTGGTTCATCCTAAGATGGGAGGCACTATGCTTTAACGTTGCAAACATATAAAAGACATTTTTATTAAACAGGAACGGGACGGGACCGGGTCCTTTCATTTGCCCACCCAAGCAAACCTAGCCCTGACGCTGCCTCTAGGAACCAGGTCAGCACCCCTTTTCCCCAGTCCAGGAATCGGGTTCAGGTCCGGGTATTGCCCACGCGGGCCGGGTAATAAGTTCCTTACCCGGCAGTCTCTCAGAGGCCCCACGTCCAGGGGACCCCTGACCCGGGGGGATAGTCACCGGTTTCAATGGTGACGGGACCCCGGCCTCCTCTGCCGCAGACCCTTCCTCCAACCAGCCTCCCCGGGGACTATGGGACCTGAAAGGGTTGGTCTGCCGGCGCAGCTTCCTCTGCAACTTTCCCACAGGGCAGCACGGGTCCCCAATGCCACATTCACTCACGGTGACACTGTCCAGAAAGCCCCCGTCTTCCACTGGCTGCGGTGTGGGTACGGTAAACCGGACTCTGTAGCAGGAACTGTCCTCACTCCCACTGAACTGGCTTGCCGTCCTCCACCAGGGGCTCCTACCCCTGATGGCGCCTTCTGGGACTCCAACCGCAGCGGCGTTCAACAAGTCGAGCAGCTTCTCCTTCCCTTCCACCCAGCGTGCTGGATGGCGCCTCCCGGAGAAATTGGAGATGTTCAACAAAGGTCAGGAGTCTTTTTAGCAGGAGCGGGTTCTTTCAAAGTTTTAACTTCGGGGGTTAACTTACAGATGCAGCTACCACTGCAGGGGACCGTACTGCGCCATCGTCGGCCGGGACACCGGGCTCCCTCTCCAGGTGCAATACATCCCTGGGCTCTGGACCTCTAACGGGAACTGCGGCGGGGGTAGCGTGGACGGCACCTCTTCTTCCATGAGCTGCGTTACACCGGGTTCACTTGTCGCGGTACTGGCGGGTTCCAGCTGCCAACTAATGAGGGACGACATGGGGGTCTGCGTGGCATTATCCCGGCACGGCCGATGCGGCCCTCTTCTCCCGGGCCCACACCACAGCAACCATCCAGCGGAGGGGCGTAGGCTCAGAGGACCTTCACTGTCAGTGTCCAGCCCTGACCTAGGATGACCGCTCTTCACCCTCAAAAGATCATCATGACTGATGGACTAGTGAATTGCGCTCCTGGTAACCTAATAAATAAGACACCACACACTGCGTGACATGGATTAAAATTTTGGCCACAGCAGCCCTTTATTTTTTATAAGAAAAAACATCAACAAGAAAAAACAAGATTATCGGCCCAGAGATGTGGTTGTTATAAATCCCAGCCCCATATCCCCCTCCGCCGTGTACACCTAGCTCAAGGGGGAATCTGGGTATACCCCTTGATCATTTTCCTTGTGTCCGCTGAGCTCCTCCCCAGGGACCCATCTATTCCACTGTCCACTGAGCTCCTCCCCAGGGACCCATATTCCACTGTCCGCTGAGCTCTGGCCCAGGGACCCCATTAAAAACATAATTCTCCAACCAACAAAGAGGGGGTTTAAACAACCACATCCCGCCGCCAAATGCTGCTGTAACATACAATATTAAAAAGTTAATACAATATTAATATGTTGATATGACATTGTCAATTTGGATACATTACTGATAACAATTGATACAATACTAATAATGTTGATAAAATACCGATGATGTTGAATACTTTATTATTATTATTATTATTATTTATTATTATAGCGCCATTTATTCCATGGCGCTTTACAAGTGAAAGAGGGTATACGTACAACAATCATTAACGGTACGAATACCAAAACATTGTTAGATATTGACAGTGTTGCAAAGTCCTGATATTGATACATTTTCCTTTATTGTAGGGAGGGTGGGTGGGACAACTGCTGGTTCAGTCTTTGAGTCCAGGACAAAGGAATGACACCTTAACATGGGACCTATCTCTTATATGGCCCCTGCCCCCGTCTCTCCTCCTGCTCACTCACCCCCCCCCACCGCATTCCTTAGGTAAAACCCCCATCCCTTACTCCTTAACCCTTTCCTGGATCTATCACTGCCTCAGTCATGTACGTTACGGCTATCTGCCTTCACTCTGCTTGACTGATGGACTAGTGAATTGCGCTCCTGGTAACCTAATAAATAAGACACCACACACTGCGTGACATGGATTAAAATTTTGGCCACAGCAGCCCTTTATTTTTTATAAGAAAAAACATCAACAAGAAAAAACAAGATTATCGGCCCAGAGATGTGGTTGTTATAAATCCCAGCCCCATATCCCCCTCCGCCGTGTACACCTAGCTCAAGGGGGAATCTGGGTATACCCCTTGATCATTTTCCTTGTGTCCGCTGAGCTCCTCCCCAGGGACCCATCTATTCCACTGTCCACTGAGCTCCTCCCCAGGGACCCATATTCCACTGTCCGCTGAGCTCTGGCCCAGGGACCCCATTAAAAACATAATTCTCCAACCAACAAAGAGGGGGTTTAAACAACCACATCCCGCCAAGACTCGCTCTTGTGACACCTTACAAGAGTGAGTTCCTCCACAACTTAATGGCTCGTTCTACTCCTTCTTGTATTCCCAACATCCATATATCAATGCCAATGTCATTAAGATGTACCTTATCATCTCTCCAAAAATGTTCCTTTGTATTTTCAAGCATCTGGTGACGTATGGCCACCCCTCCGTTTTCCAACACAAATTTTGTTATTTTTTTATTAACCTTTATCCTTGTATTATTGATGCGAGCCACTGATCGCGCTGTTCTCCACATTTGTCTAGCTACTATATCCGACCAGACCACCACTGTTTCTGGGTAAGACCTCCATAAATTCAACATATCAAGCTTTATGTTCCTAACTAAATGTCTTGATGTTCTTATTGCTAAATCATTACCACCTAAATGGATAAGTAAGACGTCCGGGGGGCGGTAGAACTCCACATGATACTGGATTTCTTTTAACAGCTGATGCCACTGCATTCCCCTCTTTCCTATCCATGTCACCCGTGCCCAGGAACTGGGCAACCCCAACTGTTTACCATTAGGCCTGACTGCTGCACGTAAGGCCCCCCAAAAAACAAATGAATGTCCCATGATCCAAACCAGGCATTGCTGTTCAGCTAAAACAAAAAACAAAAAACACAATTATCACACAATTGTCTAAATGAAGACACAACTACTGTAAGATTGCCAATATATACATGTACGCCATTTATAATAAATGTACCCATATATATACATGTACGCCATTTATAATAAATGTAATCTAATGTAGCTCTTAAATCTGCTCGATTCCCATCTCCCGATTTTTTTAACTATGTCAGGCTCTAAGCCCCATCTAGCAGCTTCTGTGGCTGCTCCTATCCTAAATGAGTGTGAAGTGAATGCATTTGGAGACTCTCCCAATATTGTCAGGCATTTTTTAAGAACTGCTGTGAATTGAAATTGTGACAATGACTTACAATCCTCATGAATTAGTAATGAACTTTGGATATTTGGCCTTCTTAAGACATAGTTTCTAAAACAGATGGCCGGGCAGGCCCTGGAACCGCTTAAAGGAAACAATGTGATCCATTTTCCTCTACCCTGTTGATCAGTTTTTGACTTTGCCAGAAAACATTCCAATCTGTCTGTGTACTGATGCACGTCCTCAGCTTGTAGACCCCCTCTGTCTGTGTACTGATGCACGTCCTCGTCTTGTAGACCCCCACTTCTGGTGGAGCTACTCGACACTAACTCACTGACTCTAAAAGCTCCAAAGAAGGCCAGTGTGAATGCACAACTAAAGAGAAACACTTCAAAGGGACTGCTACAGACTCGGCCTAGTACACTCAGCATCTGCTGCAATAACTGGAAAGAAATCGGACGCCGTTTATCTCTGGTCTTCTTACAACTTTTCCTGTAACCCTTTAGGGCCTGCTTAACTAAAAAATGCTTTGTGTAATCAGTGAAGTCGTGCAACTTAAACCAAAAAGCTAATCCAGACATTTTACTATCAATACTGGACAATGAAGTACCGTCCACAAAGGCCCTGCTAATGTAAAATAACAACAAGGAAACATTGTCATGTGACCTGGCATCATGTGCCACTAGAGCACACAAGTCTTCCCATTCCCTCCATGCTGACTGGTACCTCTGCCATGTGCTTACACCCACAGACCGTTCTATCAGAGCGTATGCGGTGTCACTGGCAGTGACCACAGAAAATCCGGACACTTCTTGCCTTGTACCTCTGCCATCGGGGCTAACGAACGGAATCTGTCCCACTGAAAACGAGACAGAGCATCAGCCACAGAATTGCACACACCGGGGACATGCACAGCTGTAATCTGACAATGTGACTTTAAACAGCGCAGCACTAGATGACGCAGCAACGTAACAACAGGCAGGGAAGACACTGATTGTTTGTTGATGACTTCTACAACTCCCAAGTTATCACAATGAAATCTCACTTTTCGGTTTCGGAAAATATTGCACCAAATTTCACAAGCAACCACTATGGGGAACAATTCAAGGAGTACTAAGTTTCGTGTTAACCCATTGTTTCTCCAACTCTCTGGCCACCTATCTGCACACCACTGTCCAGAACAATATGCACCAAAACCAGTTGACCCCGCTGCATCAGTGTGGATGTCTAGATCAAAATTTGAAACCGGTGGTCTGATCCACAATGACCTCCCATTAAACTCCATTAAGAACTGTTCCCATACCGCCAGATCGTCCTTTAATGTTCTAGCCAGCCGCACAAAGTGATGTGGAAAGGTTATGCCTGAGGTAGCTGCAGCTAGGCGCCTACAAAAAACTCTACCCATTGGAATAATGCGACACGCAAAATTCATTTTTCCTAACAGCGATTGTAGATCCTTTAATCTGATCTTACGGTGAGATCTAGCTTCTCTGACTGCCTCCAGCAGATCACTGACCTTGTCATCCGGTAATCTGCACTCCATTGCTTCACTGTCAATTAAAATTCCTAAAAACTTGATAAGTGTAGACGGGCCTTCTGTTTTATCTGATGCTAACGGTACTCCGAAACACTTAAAAACCGACTGAATCGCTGCCAATAATGAAGCACAAACAAATGGCTTTGGTGGACCAATACATAGGAAATCATCTAGATAATGCAGGACGGAACGCACGCCGGCTTCCTTCTTTACTACCCACTCCAAAAATGTGCTAAATGATTCAAACAAGGAGCATGAGATGGAGCAGCCCATCGGTAAACACAAGTCTACATAAAACCTGCCACTGACAACCCAAGAGATGGAAGCTTTCTGGATGGACTGGTAAGAGTCTAAAGGCAGCTTCAATGTCTGTTTTTGCCATTAAAGCTCCTCTGCCGTACTTCTGTACCCATGCAATCGCTGTATGAAATGAAGTATACGAGACTGTGCAAAGTTCCTGATCGATTCCATCATTAACTGAGCTTCCATGAGGGAAGGACAGATGATGGATCAGCCTAAACTTATTGGGTTCCTTCTTTGGGACCACCCCCAATGGAGAGACCCTTAAGTTTTCTATTGGCATTTTGGGGAATGGGCCTGCCATGCGGCCCAGGTCAATTTCTTTGTTTAGTTTTGTGGAGACAATGTGAGAATATGTATAAGCTGAAGCAAGGTTACGAGAACAGGTTAATGGGCCTGAAGTAGATGGGATCTTAAAACCTTCTGAGAAACCCTCCCCCAGCAATTGTGCTGCTTTTCTATCTGGGTACCTGCTTAGATAGCCCACCATCTCCCCGGGTCTAATTGGGGTTTCCCCCTTTTTGGTTAATCTCTGCTGTTGGGGTTTTATTTCGTGTAAAGCATTTTGATAGGCTATGGTTTCCACTACAGAAGGTGCATTCATGTCTGTACCTGCATGTGTTTCCGAATCTGCACTGGCTATCATTGAACTGCCAGCAGCAACCTTTTCTGTTTGCTGCCGACAATCCGATTGCTGATGATCTGCCGACATAGCCCTGAAAGGGCTGATTAACCCCACGTGGCGCTGTCATGAGACGCATCCATAAACTAATATCTTTGTGATCCCAACGAATCCCTTGGCGACCAGCCTTTCGTTGGCGAAACTGCTCATCATAGCGCAGCCATGCTAAACCTCCATACACACGGTGCGCCTCCCCGATAGAATTCATGTAACAAAATAAGGCAGAGCAATGTTCAGGAGTTTTTTGGCCTATTACACTTGCTAATATGGCAAAGGCCTGGAACCAATTGCTAAATGTTTGGGGGATGAGACAATACCGTCTTTCTTGTTCCTCTCTTTTCCTCTCATCAAACCTTACTCTATCCAAGTTATATTTTTCTAAGGGCAATAATGAAAATATTTCCACATATTCGTCGGCCCAAATCTTCTCCCTAACCTCCTGTTTCGAATGAATTCCTAGAGGACCCTCAAAACATACATATAATTCTCCTTTTGCTGCATCAGATAATGTAACCCCTTGTGAAATTACTGCGTTCTCCTGTGTCTCTGGATCAGCACACGACTGACTTACCACCTCCGATGTCCGGCGACCATTTCCACACCATGCAGCAATAGGAGAAGAAGTTATGGGTAAGCTAGACTGACTCAAAGCCTTCTTAACCCCCGACACTAATTGCTGTACTACTGAATTAAGATCCCATCCTACATTGCCGGGACCCGTACCCCCAACTGCGCCCACTGGACTCATTACAGGTGTTGTTACACTAGATATAGGACAAGAAAAAGTGTTCTCACCAATACCTGGCTGCGTCCTAGGTTGACCAGCCGTCCGTGACGTATTAGTTATAGTCTCTACAGCCCCTCCATTATTGAAGTGCTGCGTGCTGCTGCCCTCTAGTGGGGAGTCGTTATCTGTGTCATAGTCATTGTCTGGAATCTCTGCTGAGTCTTGTAGCTGTAGATTTATTGCCTGACTCACATCCTGAGCCGGCCGATGAAGTCTTTGTCTGGTTAAAGTACTTTTGCGCAGTTGTCTTTTTGGATTCCTACCACTCCTCGTGTAATGAGAACCCGGATCCGGAAATGTTGTGTGTCCTAAGCCCGTCCCCCCGTGGGGTGAGGCCGTATGATGTCCTCTAGAATGATGCAAAGTTTGTTGAGGAAGTTCTAAGGATTCATGGTGGGCTGTCGTCACGTCAGTTGTAGCTTGTGTGGCTGCTTCTCTGGCTGGCACCTCAGTAGAGCTGGACTTTCTCCTTGCACTTCTTGGTGTCTCTCTGGTTAGATGGTCGGGCTCTTTTCTCTGTCCTTTGTTATTCTTGTACTGTAGTTTCCTTCCTGGTTTGTAAGAAGGATCAGAGGCCGCTGGTTCAGTCTTTGAGTCCAGGACAAAGGAATGACACCTTAACATGGGACCTATCTCTTATATGGCCCCTGCCCCCGTCTCTCCTCCTGCTCACTCACCCCCCCCCCACCGCATTCCTTAGGTAAAACCCCCATCCCTTACTCCTTAACCCTTTCCTGGATCTATCACTGCCTCAGTCATGTACGTTACGGCTATCTGCCTTCACTCTGCTGTTCTTCTAGTGACTTGTACAAATCCAGCAATTGTGTAGGATTATAGTCAATGCTATGAGTAACCAAAGAGGTGGTAATGATCACCATTCTCATAGGTAAGCTAAAGCATCGTGAGACAGCTGTGTAGGTGGCGTAACACGAGGTGATAAAGGAACGTGACCCTGTGCCGTCAGGATCTGGTGTGACGGCCTTCTTCAGCAATACCTGCATCTAGATATTTCTGGGGATTGGTGATTAGTCCTGCACATCGGCGTGGAGCAATCTTCGCTTATTCCTCCCTATAAAGCAGGCTGAAACGTTGTTGGGTTTTCTTCCATGAACGGATCTCGCTTCAGGCCCTTCCATAACATTTCTATAGGATTACAAGTAAAATATATCTTTGTACCGTGTTAGCCAGTAGAGATAAAACAATTTATAGGATTACAGTCAGGATTGTGACTTGGTCACTGCAGACCCACCCCTTTATTGTTTTATTGTCACATTCTTTTGTAGAACAACATGAGACGTTGCGTTGATGTCTTGCTGCATGGACTGCGATCTTCTAACATTCAGCTCAGGGACAGATGTTCTGATACCTTACTTTCGAATTTGCTGATAATATTCAAAAATCATTGTTACATTATTGTTATGGAGAGCAGAAGCTTTCCTCTTCCTATCCTGTCATACACATCATTCTGAGTCATTGTCCTCTTGTGGTGGACTGATGACCCTCAAGATAATGTCAGAGGAGCCTTTAGTGTCTGAGCGGTTACCTTGGGTTACTTTGTGATCTTACTGACACAAACTTATACTCTTGGAGTAATGTTTGTTGGTAGGCATACCCAATGTGAATTGTACACTAAAAATAGAAATTGAAGCACAAATGGGAGGGAAAAGAGAAATCTCGAAAAAAAATTCCAATCAAATATGAAAATGGAAACCACAGGATTAAGCGGGAGTGGAGTGGGAAAGCATGAAAGGAGGGGAGGCGGGAACAAGAGGCGGGAACAAGAGGCGGGAACAAGAGGCGGGAACAAGAGGCGGGAACAAGAGGAGGAGAGACGGGAACAAGAGGAGGAGAGGCGGGAACAAGAGGAGGAGAGGCGGGAAGAGAGGAGAGGCGGGAAGAGAGGAGAGGCAGGAAGAGAGGAGAGGCAGGAAGAGAGGAGAGGCGGGAAGAGAGGAGAGGCGGGAAAAGAGTGTGAAGAGGAGGGAAAAGAGTGAGAAGAGGAGGGAAAAGAGGAGGAGGTGGAAGAGTGAGAAGAGGAGGGAAAAGAGGAGGAGGTGGAAGAGTTAGAAGAGGAGGGAAAAGAGGAGGAGGAGGAAGAGGAAGAGTGAGAAGAGGAGGGAAAAGAGGGAGAGTGAGAACAGGAGGGAAAAGAGGAGGAAGAGTGAGAAGAGGAGGCAAAAGAGGAGGAAGAGTGAGAAGAGGAGGCAAAAGAGGAGGAAGAGTGAGAAGAGGAGGCAAAAGAGGAGGAGGAAGAGTGAGAAGAGGAAGGAAAAGAGTGAGAAGAGGAGGGAAAAGAGGAGCAAGGAGCGAGAGCGGAGGAATGACAGTGAAGGAAGGGGGAAATGAGGGGACAAGAGGGGAATGATGGAGGAGAGGGACGAGGGGAGGTGAAGAGTGATGAGGTGGGTGGAGGTAAAGAAAGGGAAACAATGCTGATTAAGGAGAGAGGATAAAGGGGGAAAGGATGGAGAGGTAGAGGGGATGAGAAAGGGGACGAGGAGAAAATTTAAATAAAAAAAAAAAATACAAAATAATACATGGAATAAAAACACCCGAGTCACCCCTATTCCCTCCCTCCCAAAAACACACTAAACGATGATGTAAGAACGTTGGATGACCCCATCACCAGGGTTGTGAATAACCTAAAATTTTATTTATTGATTAATACAATGAA
Source organism: Anomaloglossus baeobatrachus (assembly GCF_048569485.1). Lineage (NCBI taxonomy): Eukaryota > Metazoa > Chordata > Amphibia > Anura > Aromobatidae > Anomaloglossus > Anomaloglossus baeobatrachus. The sequence goes on from NC_134364.1 coordinate 126,213,090, forward strand.
CATAAACCAGTCATCAGTGGTTGCTGACGTCATTCGGCGTTTCCTCGGTGTTCTGACCCTGCTGTCATTCGTTTCTTCTCCCACGTTTGATTCTGACCTTGTTGATATAACACCGCCATCGTTCCCACCATATCTGGTGTATACTGCCTTCCTGTGCCAGCGGCTCCTCTACACTGATGTACATCATATTACACAATCCACACAACATAATATAACCGTGGAGATAGAAAGAGGATTAGATATAAGGAAAGAAAAGAAAGCAGTAAAGAAAAACACAAGTAAGTCCCGTCCTCAGACGCGCGATGATGGTGTAACCTGCAGGAACAGGAGGATTGTCCACACTGATACATTGCTGCACAAAGGAGAGAGAAACTAATAGTGTGCCGCCATATAACTCCATATGTTGTGAGGTCTTACATCTCACTTAGATGCTACATGTATGTTACATCTGGTGGTAATAGTGGTGAGACTTTCATGATGACTGCACACATTTCAGGATGTCGCACTATAGAGCCCAATAATAATACCGCACTATATATATAAACTATCCGCCGGTCATGTGACATCTGATCTGACCCCCCCCACCTCTCATCAGGGTTAATCCCCGGTGACCTCCATTCTCTGGAATTAACTATAAGACCAATGATTTATGAATCCGTTATGTCTGGACGAGAAAAGTACTTTATGTGACTGTAAAGAGATTATAACCCCCAACATCTGCTCATCATAGGGTGAAGATATTAACTACTAGTGTGCCAAATCTATCCATAGCACAAATGGAAAACAAAGTCTTCTCCTACAAGTGTGCAGAAAATAAAGCCCCTATCATGTGATCCTGCCCGAGCCGAGTGTATAATCCCATTATAAAATGCAATACTGCTCCTATCAATAATAGAACTGCTATACGGCTGTGTACACACAATGCAGGGTTTTTTTAATGCGGATTTAATGCAGATTGTGGCCCCAAACTGCAGGTCTGTCTCTGCCAGCAAAGTCAATGAGAGTTCTGAAGTGCTGTGTGCACATTGCTTCAATTCTATTTGCAGAAAATAATAATCAATAGTTGGTGCAGTATTCAGCCCTTCCACCCACTGACCTCATTAAGAAAAACGCATGACACAAAAACACATGCGCTTTTTGTGCGTTTTTCTGACAAATTGCAGGTTTGATGCAGAAAATTTCTGCGCCAAACCTGCAACGTGCACACATAGCCTCATACTGCTGCTATCAATAATATAACTACTATAACACTGCCCCCTATGTACAAGAATATAACTACTATAATACTGCTCCTATGTACAAGAATATAACTGCTATAATACTGCTCCCTATATACAAGAATATAACTACTATAATACTGTCCCCTATGTACAAGAATATAACTACTATAATACTGCCCCTATGTACAAGAATATAACTACTATAATACTACCCCTATGTACAAGAGTATATCTACTATAATACTAACCCTATATACAAGAATATAACTACTATAATACTGCCCCTATGTACAAGAATATAACTACTATAATACTGCTCCTATGTACAAAAATATAACTGCTATAATACTGCTCCCTATATACAAGAATATAACTACTATAATACTGTCCCCTATGTACAAGAATATAACTACTATAATACTGCCCCTATGTACAAGAATATAACTACTATAATACTGCCCCCTATATACAAGAATATAACTACTATAATACTGCTCCTATGTACAAGAATATAACTACTATAATACTGCCCCCTATATACAAGAATATAACTACTATAATACTGCCCCTATGTACAGGAATATAACTACTATAATACTGCCCCCTATGTACAAGAATATAACTACTATAATACTGCTCCCTATGTACAAGAATATAACTACTATAATACTGCCCCCTATGTACAAGAATATAACTACTATAATACTGCCCCCTATGTACAAGAATATAACTACTATAATACTGCCCCCTATGTACAAGAATATAACTACTATAATACTGTCCCTATATACAAGAATATAACTACTATAATACTGTCCCTATATACAAGAATATAACTACTATAATACTGCGCCTATGTACAAGAATATAACTACTATAATACTGTCCCTATATACAAGAATATAACTACTATAATACTGCCCCCTATGTACAAGAATATAACTACTATAATACTGTCCCTATATACAAGAATATAACTACTATAATACTGTCCCTATATACAAGAATATAACTACTATAATACTGCGCCTATGTACAAGAATATAACTACAGTAATACTGCTCCCTATGTACAAGAATATAACTACTATAATACTGCCCCTATGTACAAGAATATAACTACTATAATACTGCCCCCTATGTACAAGAATATAACTACTATAATACTGCCCCTATGTACAAGAATATAACTACTATAATACTGTCCCTATGTACAAGAATATAACTACTATAATACTGCCCCTATGTACAAGAATATAACTAATATACTGCCCCTATGTACAAGAATATAACTAATATACTGCCATGCATTTTCTTGACTCCCTGTTTTGGTGCACACTATTGCGGTACTATACCCTGGTTTTCTTGCTGTACATGCTGTGACACTTGGATGACAACCTGTGGGCAGCAGCCTGGCCTGTCGGCCATATTGGATGTCAGCCGTCTTTCCTCAGCGGTCCCCGCACCTTAGGCAGGTGGTCAGGAGCACCTAGAAACATGAACACGTTACTCTCATTTCTACCTCCCCTATGGAGTATTAATAACAGATCAGGGCCACTTACTGTGCCCGCGGTGGTCCTGTGAGGAGCTGGCATGTCCGCTGTGATATCTAGTGCCAGAGCTACTGATAGCTCCAGGAAAGCAGATTACAGAGATTTAGGCAGCGGCGGATCTCCCCACCCTCTCCAGTAACCCCATTATAACCGCTGACGAGTGCGAAGACTGCAGACGAGGGGCACAAGTGCAGCCAAGGGACTGACCCAGAAACTGCGAGGCTTTAAAGACCCGGATCACCGCCTGGGGATATCACACTAGAATCCCATATAAGATGAGCAATATCAGTGACCGCTAATTACACTACAGCACCATTCTACACCTCCACTTACATCTCCAGCAACGGAATGTATAGGACTGATCATGGGGCAGGAAACTCTGCACTTCCCCTCACATATGCTACAAATTCTACATATTAATATTAATCACGGGAGGGGTGGCGCTATTACGGACACTATATACTGGTTAGTAATGCTGCATGACTGCACTATTATATTGCTGTATTGCCAAATGTCAATGGTTCGATGGTAACCGGACATTAAGAGACCTTGAATTCACCAATTAGGTGATCAATTGACTGACATTGAATTGCTTTCCGGTTCTCAGAGGTATGGTAAAAGGCGGACTAGCTTTATATGTTACACTACACTTTGCCCTATCTATTATTTACCACTCTGAATACCGGACAGTAACGTTGCAGCACTTGTACTGCCTTATGTTTAACTTATTGCAAAAAGAAAGGCTTAGAGTGATATTGCTGCAGGGTTCATTCAGGTTACCTATTAACTGTTTATGGGGTGCCTTCCTGAATTCAGGGGCATGGTGAACATTTAAACTAGCATGCCATGTTTATGCAGCTGTGCTATATTTACTATCATTAACTTTATAATTGTGTCCCTTTTGTATCCACCTCTGGTTGTGCATACCTTGCTTATTTTTAACATGTGTGTTACTTTTGGTAATAATAATAAAAATTTTCATGTTTTGGAATAAAGCCACTGTGTCGTGCAATTAATAAATTCTACATATTCCCTACTCTGGTAGCAGAACAGCATCGCCCTCTGGTGGTCATTGGAATAATATCACCTTCTTATAATCAACATCGCCCTCTGGTGGTCATCGGAATAACATCACTTTCTTATAGTCAACATCGCCCTCTGGTGGTCATCAGAATAATATCACCTTATAGTCACATCGCCCTCTGGTGGTCATCAGAATAATATCACCTTATAGTCACATCGCCCTCTGGTGCTAATTGCGATATCACATTTTGGAAATCCGCATCGCCCTCTGGTGGTCATCATAATAATATTTATTTATATACTTCAGCAACACTGTCCCCATTGGGGCTCACAATCTAAATTCCCCATCAGTGTGTTTTTGGAGTGTGGGAGGAAACCGGAGAACCCGGAGGAAACCCACGCAAACATGGGGAGAACATACAAACTCCTTGCAGATGGTGTCCTTGGTGGGATTTAAACCCAGGACCCCAGCGCTGCAAGACTGCAGTGCTAACCACTGAGCCACCACAAGACTGCACTGCTAACCACTGAGCCACCACAACACTGCAGTGCTAACCACTGAGCCACCGTGCCACCTTGTGTTAGTCAACATTGCCCTCTGGTGGTGATCAGAATATCACCTTCTGGGAATCAGCATCGCCCTCTAGTAGTCATGAGAATAATATCGCTTTCAGGGAGTCCACATCATCCTATAGTGCTCAACAGAACACCACCTACTGACACTCCGCACCTCCCTCCTGTGGATATTAGAATAGTATCTCTTAGGAGTCAGCATCGCCCTCTGGTGGTCATCAGAATAATATCACCTTCTGGTGGTAAACATTGCCCTCTGGTGGTCATCAGAATAATATCACCTTCTGGTGGTAAACATTGCCCTCTGGTGGTCATCAGAATAATATCACCTTCTGGTGGTAAACATTGCCCTCTGGTGGTCATCAGAATAATATCACCTTCTGGTGGTAAACATTGCCCTCTGGTGGTCATCAGAATAATATCACCTTCTGGTGGTAAACATTGCCCTCTGGTGGTCATCAGAATAATATCACCTTCTGGTGGTAAACATCGCCCTCTGGTGGTCATCACTATAGTATAACCTTCTAGGATCTTGAGTCTCCCTTTAGCGGTCATCAGAAAAGAATCATCCTCTGTGGTTACCAGGGCAGTATCATTCAAGAAGTCATCAGAATGGGATCGCCCAAATAAGAGCAGCGCCACCTTCTGGTAGTTACCATATACCGCTGCTATTAGTAACTGGAGCCACATGGACGCTCTAGAATCAGGCTCTGTAGCTCCCAACGTCTTTACAATATCCCCCTGGCGGTCATTACAGCAATGTCCCCCACACCCCGGCGGTCAATTGAGCAAAGTGGGCCCCCCAGCGGTCATTAGGCAAAGTCGCCCCCCCCCCTCAAAGGTCATTCAAGCAATGTCGCCCCTCCTTGCAGTCAGAGCAAATTTGCCCTCCCCAGCGGTCATTAGAACAAAGTTGCCCCCGCCAGTGGTCATAAGAGCAAAGTCGCTCCCCCGACGGTCATTAGAGCAACATCACCCCCCCGGCTGGCATTAGAGCTACGTCGCTTCCCCGGCTGGCATTAGAGCTACGTCGCTCCCCGGCTGGCATTAGAGCTACGTCGCTCCCCGGCTGGCATTAGAGCTACGTCGCTCCCCGGCTGGCATTAGAGCTACGTCGCTCCCCGGCTGGCATTAGAGCTACGTCGCTCCCCTGGCTGGCATTAGAGCTACGTCGCTCCCCTGGCTGGCATTAGAGCTACGTCGCTCCCCGGCTGGCATTAGAGCTACGTCACTCCCCTCTGGCTGGCATTAGAGCTACGTCGCTCCCCGGCTGGCATTAGAGCTACGTCACTCCCCTCTGGCTGGCATTAGAGCTACGTCGCTCCCCGGCTGGCATTAGAGCTACGTCGCTCCCCTGGCTGGCATTAGAGCTACGTCGCTCCCCTGGCTGGCATTAGAGCTACGTCGCTCCCCCGGCTGGCATTAGAGCTACGTCGCTCCCCTGGCTGGCATTAGAGCTACGTCGCTCCCCGGCTGGCATTAGAGCTACGTCACTCCCCTCTGGCTGGCATTAGAGCTACGTCGCCCCCCTGGCTGGCATTAGAGCTACGTCGCTCCCCGGCTGGCATTAGAGCTACGTCGCTCCCCGGCTGGCATTAGAGCTACGTCACTCCCCTCTGGCTGGCATTAGAGCTACGTCGCCCCCCTGGCTGGCATTAAAGCTACGTCACTCCCCTGACTGGCATTAGAGCTACGTCGCTCCCCTGGCTGGCATTAGAGCTACGTCGCTCCCCTGGCTGGCATTAGAGCTACGTCGCTCCCCTGGCTGGCATTAGAGCTACGTCGCTCCCCTGGCTGGCATTAGAGCTACGTCGCTCCCCTGGCTGGCATTAGAGCTACGTCGCTCCCCTGGCTGGCATTAGAGCTACGTCGCTCCCCTGACTGGCATTAGAGCTACGTCGCTCCCCTGGCTGGCATTAGAGCTACGTCGCTCCCCTGGCTGGCATTAGAGCTACGTCGCTCCCCTGGCTGGCATTAGAGCTACGTCGCTCCCCTGACTGGCATTAGAGCTACGTCGCTCCCCTGGCTGGCATTAGAGCTACGTCGCTACGCCAATACACTCCCTGATAGAAGTTCTGTCGCTTCTCCATGTGATGTAAATAAAAGCTTATAACCCGACTTTAAATTCATCCATTGGTTTTATAAATTACTCTTTTGAAAGATGAAACCCTCCCAAATGTGGTTTAGGTTATGAAAATAAAGTTGCTGCAAAGCTGAAATATTGATCATTTAATGAACACAGAAAGGTCAGATTTTGGCAAGACAAAGGTTTTGTCGCCCACAGAAAGTAAAGTGAAATTCACACAAATAATTAACTTCTAATACAAAGATATGTTGCATAACATTGGTAAATGAAGTTGTGGTGCTATTAGAGCCATATTTAATATTGTGTGTGACTTCCATGAGCTTGAAGGACGGCATCCATGCAGCTCAACAATGATTCATACAATTTATTGATGCAGTCATCAGAAATAGTAAAGAATGCATCTTACATGCCTCCCAGAGGTCATCTAGATTCTTTGGTTTTGTCTTCCAAGCTTCCTCTTTCATCCTACCCCAAACATGCTCAATGATGTTCCTGTCTGGTGACTGGGCTGGCCAGTCCTTGAGCACCTTGATCTTCTTTGCCAGGAGGACCTTTGCTGTAGAGATGGATGTATGAGATGGAGCACCATCCTGCTGCAGAATGTGACCCCTTTTATGATTGGGAATGTAAATTGAAGTGCTTGAAAAATCCTTCAAATCCAAAAAACGTGGCACTGATCCCCAAATATATATCAGAAGAAATTTTATTCGGCTGATTGGGAATGTAAGATGTAGCTAATACTTCTTGATATTTTAGGCTATGGATATTGCCTTCCACCTTGCAAATGTTTTGCACACCCCCATACTGAATGTAACCCCAGACCATGATCTTTCCACCACCAAACGTAACTGTTTTCTGGATCCATACGGGCTCCAGTAGGTCTCCTGCAGTATTTGCAGCGGCTGTGGTGTAATTCAACTGAAGAGTCATCAGAGAAATCCACCTTCTGCCACTTTTCCAGCGTCCATCTGTTTAGCAGGCTGTGGGACTTGGCAAATGCCACTTGGTTTTGTAATTGCCTTTTTGTTTAGTGCTGGCTTCTGGGCACTGATTCGGCCATGGAGGCTATTTCGAGACAGAATCCTACAAACTGTTCTAGTTGACACAGGGACTTGAGGTGACCAGGCCTGTTGGAGCTCTGCTGCAGTGGAAGAGGAGCTGGCTTTGGATTTTCTAACCAACAAACGTTCCTCCTGAGCAGTTGTCTTGCGGGTTCTGCTGAACCTGGGCTTATCAAAAACATCTCCAGTCTCTTCAAATCTTTTTTAAATTCTTTGTACTTGACGCTGAGACACATTAAAGGTGCCAGCCACCTCTGCAGTGGATCTGGTCTTCAGCCTCTTGATAATCAAGGCTTTGGTCGCAGGGTGGATTTTGGCATGTTGTCAGAGGTCAAGTTGCAGTTCATGTGAAGGTCTGGGGTGCTGGGTTTCTTTTTGTATACCCACTAATTAACCGATCATTGAGTGAGCACAGGTGAGGATGTAAACTAGGATTGGGTGCATTATATGACAAGGCGACAAAACTTTTGTCTTGCCAAAATCTGACCTTTCTGTGTTCATTAAATGATCAATATTTCAGCTTTGCAGCAACTTTATTTTCATAAACTAAACCAAATTTGTGAGGGTTTCAGCTTTCAAAAGAGTAATTTACAAAACCAATGGATGAATTTAAAGTCAGGTTATAAGCTTTTATTTACATAACATGGAGAAGCGACAGAACTTCTGTCAGGGAGTGTAGCCATTTAGCAACCTCGCCTCCTGGCTGTGACTTGGCTAGCACATCTGTAAGGTCATTTGGCCGTGGCCTCCAGTTGCCATCACACTCACTTTAATACTTAACCACAATTCTTAAAGAATCAGACGACTCCGGTAATTTCTGGATCATTGGCTTTTATTTCAAAATTGCACAGAAATTAGAAGCTGGGAGCAGGGGAAGGCACTTCACAAGCTCGGGAGCTCTTCTAAGGCACTTGGACGACAACCTCAACATAACCCCACCAGCGACTCTCTCCAGCAGTACCAGCTACCTGGTCCACGTGTTACCGGATCACCCGATCATCCATGATCTCGTGATCACAACATTAGTGCAGCCGGGTGCCCGGACTCCCACCAAATCCAGACTGACATACAGGACTCCATGATATAAACCCCATCTCCGGGATTAACTCTTCATATACCATTATATATATCATCATCTATGATATCAGGAAATATGTGCTTATGGCAAAGCAGATTATGAAAGGCCAGTTTTAAAGGGACACCCCCACCCAAAGAGGTGGAACCTAATATATACGCAGTATTCCTTTAAATGGGATATTTTTTTTTTTGATCTTTCAAAAAAATATAATTTGGATTTAATAAAAAAAAATATTAGTGCCCCGAATAATTAAAACGAGCCTACAATATATATATATATATATACTGTATATAGATACAGCAACATGCACTGGTATGAATACGGCTACACGAGTAACTATGGTATATAAGCGGTATAAAAAAAGAAAGCAAGATGGCAGACAGACCCCCAATGAATCCAAACATGTGGCCCCGGACTATGACCCTGAGTTGGAGCCCCAGAAAAAAAAAGTATTAAAGCGACAAAGGCTAGTGTTAAATGTGGGAATGGGCCCCCCGCGCCTGACTCTGCAGCCTCCAATCATACACATCCCCCCTAACTCTGAAAATATCCTATATTGGAAGATTTGGCGCAAAGTAAACGTCTCCCATTGTTATGGCTACAAATACAATGGCTGACAGTGCAATCAGCTTAGGTCAAGGCCGAACGTGACAGGACTACAACAAAATGGCGGCTGCTTACTAGGCGGCTAGTAAGGCTGCTGATTAGTATTCTATGATAGAGGGTATGAAAGCTTCTGATACTGGCACATAGTGGTTTCCTAAGGCGATCGGTCATGTGCACACAGCTCGTCTTCTTTGGTTCCTCGATCTATGGAGCAGGAGCCGCCATCTTGGTTTCCGTACTCCAGGTAATCTGTGTATTGTGTCCGGCAGCGAATTGTTTTCTTACTCATAACTTTAGAATAGTCTTTAGTAAAAAAACAAAAAAAAACAAACAACAAAAACCCCCAAACTTTTAGCGCTAGAACCGAGGAGGGTTCAGCGACATCACAGCGCAGTCAGCCGGACGTTGGCGCTTCAGTAGGGGCTGGTGCTGGTGACAGCAGACGGGTGCGGAAATTTTAGTTTTAGCTTTGGTTTTAGTTAAGAAAAATGTCTGCCTTTGGAAAAAACCTCCTTCTATATAAAATTCCTGATGTTAAAAAAAAAATAATATATATCCCACAGGAAAAATAAAGCTTTCACTGCCTTCTTGGGGCGAGTCCTGGCGTCATGGCGTCCTTACATGATGCCACAGCTCTCCGGAGACACCTGCGTGGATAAAGGTCAGGATGATTCCTTGCGGTCACCATTTATGAATGGGTACTGGTTTTAATGGCGGGTCGCCTTACCTTGGCACGTTGGTTGTCCCCAACGATGAAGGATCGAGGTGTCAGACTCTCCCCCAGGGTGCTCCCGCCGCCGGCGCCTCCGGTACTACGGAAAGTACGGGTGACGGTGGTGTAGGAGGATGAAGAGGAGGTGCCTGCACTCTGGGCACCCGCTAACCCCTTGTCAGCCGGCTGCCCGCAGGTGGTGCAGGTGATGTTGCGGGAGCGCAGGTTGTACTCGGCGGGGTCTCCGGTGGAGTTCTGCCCATCCTGCGGGGAGATTGAGGGAATGTAATGGAGTCCTCCACAACCAGAAGCAATAGACACTAAAGCAGCTGTCAGGCATTACTCACATGATGGTGATGGTGATGGTGGTGCCCACTCTCATCATCCTCATCATCATCATCCTCTTCTTCATTGACCACCGTCCGTACAAGCTTACGCATGGCCACTTCCTGTAGGGATGAGGTAAGATTGTGTGATTAGCGGGATGCCACAGCTGAGGACGTGTGACCCTGCACCTCCATCCCCCCCCCCCCTCAGACTTGTGTTTACTCGCCTCATTACTGGAGGTTAGCAGGGCGGTGCGGATACTGTCCCCAGTCCCCCAGGAAGACTGGGCCTTATTAACCAAATCAGCAGGTGGATTATGGGCAACGCCGGCCCCCGAGGACCAGATCTGAGTAAATAGAAAAGACGCAATGAGCCGGACGTTCCATCACCCAGTGCCAGGAAGGACGGGGATACCGCCGTGAGCACTCACCGTAACCGTCTGTCCTGCCTTCAGCGTGGTCCTGGGGGGGAAGCGGAATATAATCGGTTTGTCCTCACCGATCTGACGCTTTATCTGCCAGTTCCCCATGGCCTGATCCTAGTATACAACAAAAATGGCGTCAATGATGCTAGAAAAGACGTACACCGACATACTGCAGATACCACATCACGTCTAGGGGTCATAATCATGGAGCCTCCCTCACCTCGTTGGACTTGTTCTTCAGACGGATAAATTTTCCCTCCGGATCAACCTCCTCTACGGCCACTTTTCCGGTGGTCCTAGCATGCTGGTTGTAGCTGGTGACCTTAGATACGGCCTCCAGCTTCCTTTTCTTGGAGGATGAAGAAACGTGAGCCCCGGAATGTGCTGATCGTGCGCCCCTCTTCTGCCCAGTGGGGCTGGGGGACAGCCGCAACCTACAGGAACAAGACATCTCAGTCCCTCCATCCACATCCTAGAGGGCTTCCACCTACCGGGTCACCCACCTCTCCTCCTCGCCCTCCAGGAGTTTGCGGTAGGCATGGATCTCCATGTCCAGGGCCAGCTTGATGTCCAGCAGCTCCTGGTACTCATCCAGCTGCTGCTGCATACGGGCCCTCATGTCTGCCATCTCCCTGTCCTTCTCTGCCAACGCCCGGCGGCTGGAGTCTCTCTCCCGAGTCAGAGCGTCCTCCAGGTCCCGTAACTTGGCTTCCTTGGCCGACAGCTGTAGACACACAATGCTTGTTACTTATTACCATTATCTCATGCCACTGCCATCCTGTCCATATACATGGCCGTCCTGCTCACCTGCTTCTGCAGCTGACTGAGCTGAGCGCTCAGACTGTCTATCCGGATCCTGCTCTGCTGGATCTCTTCATGAGCCTCTCCAACCATCGTGCTGTTCCGCTCAGCAGACAACTTCGCATTCTCCAACTGCACAAAGATAAATTATGCCTGACATTTACCTCCACTTCACCAGTATTATAGTAGTTATATTCCTGTACATAGGGGCAGCATTATAGTAGTTATATTCTTGTACATAGGGGCAGTATTATAGTAGTTATATTCTTGTATATAGGGGCAGTATTATAGTAGTTATATTCTTGTACATAGGGGCAGTATTATAGTAGTTATATTCTTGTACATAGAGGGCAGTATTATAGTAGTTATATTCTTGTACATAGGGGGCAGTATTATAGTAGTTATATTCTTATACATAGGGGCAGTATTATAGTAGTTATATTCCTGTACATAGGGGCAGTATTATAGTAGTTATATTCTTGTACATAGGGGGCAGTATTATAGTAGTTATATTCCTGTACATAGGGGCAGTATTATAGTAGTTATATTCTTGTACATAGGGGGCAGTATTATAGTAGTTATATTCTTGTACATAGGGGGCAGTATTATAGTAGTTATATTCTTGTACATAGGGGCAGTATTATAGTACCGTGTTTCCCCGATAGTAAGACACCCCCGATAGTAAGACGTAGTGGGGGTTTTGGGGGGGTCGGCTAATGTAAGACGTACCCCAAAAGTAAGACGTAGTAAAAATGTATTTATTTATTTTCTTCTTTACAGTACAGTTACAGCGGCCGAGCGCTCAGCTGAGCATCCTGACATGCCGCCGGCATGTGACAGCTCTGAGAGCCCTGACATGCCGGCGGCAAAGCGCTCAGCTGAGCGCCCTAACATGCCGGCGGCCGAGCGCTCAGCTGAGCTCCCTGACATGCCGCCGGCATGTGACAGCTCTGAGAGCCCTGACATGCCGACGGCTTAGCGCTCAGCTGAGAGCTGACACATGCCGGCGGTCGGGCGCTCAGCTGAACGCTCGGCTACCGAGAAATGTTGAAATGTTGCAGTAATGTTGTCCGTGGTCCATCAGGACCATGGACAACATACAAAATCACGCAGCCTCAGTGCCCTCATGTGCAGCCGCTGGTGGTTAAGTTTCCTTAACTTGCGGTACACTTAGGGCGCAATCGCGGCAAGTCCCCATACGGTACATTGCATGGAGACTTGCTGCAATTGCTGTGGGATTTTTTCCAATATAAGACATACCCAGAAAGTAAGACATAGTGGCACTTTTGGGGGTAAAAAGAAAGTAAGACACTGTCTTACTTTCGGGGAAACACGGTAGTTATATTCCTGTACATAGGGGCAGTATTATAGTAGTTATATTCTTGTACATAGGGAGCATTATTATAGTAGTTATATTCTTGCATATAGGGGCAGTATTATAGTAGTTATATTCCTGTATATAGGAGCAGTATTATAGTAGTTATATTCTTGTACATAAGGGCAGTATTATAGTAGTTATATTCTTGTATATAGGGGGCAGTATTATAGTAGTTATATTCTTGTACATAGGGGACAGTATTATAGTAGTTATATTCTTGTACATAGGGGCAGTATTATAGTAGTTATATTCTTGTACATAGGGGGCAGTAGTATAGCAGTTATATTCTAGTACATAGGGGCAGTATTATAGTAGTTATATTCTTGTACATAGGGGCAGTATTATAGTTGTTATATTCTTGTACATAGGGGGCAGTATTATAGTAGTTATATTCTTGTACATAGCGGGCAGTATTATAGTAGTTATATTCTTGTACATAGGGTCAGTATTATAGTAGTTATATTCTTGTACATAGGGGCAGTATTATAGCAGTTATATTCTTGTACATAGGGGGCAGTATTATAGTAGTTATATTCTTGTACATAGGAGCAGTATTATAGTAGTTATATTCTTGTACATAGGAGCAGTATTATAGTAGTTATATTCCTGTACATAGGGGCAGTATTATAGTAGTTATATTCCTGTACATAGGGGCAGTATTATAGTAGTTATATTCTTGTACATAGGGGGCAGTATTATAGTAGTTATATTCTTGTACATAGGGGCAGTATTATAGTAGTTATATTCTTGTACATAGGGGCAGTATTATAGTAGTTATATTCTTGTATATAGGGGGCAGTATTATAGTAGTTATATTCTTGTATATAGGGGGCAGTATTATAGTAGTTATATTCTTGTATATAGGGGGCAGTATTATAGTAGTTATATTCTTGTATATAGGGGGCAGTATTATAGTAGTTATATTCTTGTATATGGGGGCAGTATTATAGTAGTTATATTCTTGTACATAGGGGCAGTATTATAGTAGTTATATTCTTGTACATAGGGGCAGTATTATAGTAGTTATATTCTTGTACATAGGGGCAGTATTATAGTAGTTATAGTCTTATACATAGGGGCAGTATTATAGTAGTTATATTCTTGTACATAGGGGCAGTATTATAGTAGTTATATTCCTGTACATAGGGGGCAGTATTATAGTAGTTATATTCTTGTACATAGGGGCAGTATTATAGTAGTTATATTCTTGTACATAGGGGCAGTATTATAGTAGTTATATTCTTGTACATAGGGGCAGTATTATAGTAGTTATAGTCTTATACATAGGGGCAGTATTATAGTAGTTATATTCTTGTACATAGGGGCAGTATTATAGTAGTTATAGTCTTGTACATAGGGGCAGTATTATAGTAGTTATATTCTTGTACATAGGGGCAGTATTATAGTAGTTATATTCTTGTACATAGGGGGCAGTATTATAGTAGTTATATTCTTGTACATAGGGGGCAGTATTATAGTAGTTATATTCTTGTACATAGGAGCAGTATTATAGTAGTTATATTCTTGTACATAGGGGCAGTATTATAGTAGTTATATTCTTGTACATAGGGGCAGTATTATAGTAGTTATATTCTTGTACATAGTAGCAGTATTATAGTAGTTATATTCTTGTACATAGGGGGCAGTATTATAGTAGTTATATTCTTGTACATAGGGGGCAGTATTATAGTAGTTATATTCTTATACATAGGAGGCAGTATTATAGTAGTTATATTCTTGTACATAGGAGCAGTATTATAGTAGTTATATTCTTGTACATAAGGGGCAGTATTATAGTAGTTATATTCTTGTACATAGGAGCAGTATTATAGTAGTTATATTCTTGTACATAGGGGGCAGTATTATAGTAGTTATAGTCTTGTACATAGGAGCAGTATTATAGTAGTTATACTCTTGCACATAGGGGCAGTATTATAGTAGTTATATTCTTGTACATAGGAGCAGTATTATAGTAGTTATATTCTTGTACATAGGGGTAGTATTATAGCAGTTATATTCTTGTATATAGGGGGCAGTATTATAGTAGTTATATTCTTGTAGATAGCAGTATTATAGTAGTTATATTTTTGTACATAGGGGCAGTAGTATAGTAGGTGTAGTTTTGTACATAGGGGGCAGTATTATAGTAGTTATATTCTTGTACATAGGGGCAGTATTATAGTAGGTGTAGTTTTGTACATAGGGGGCAGTATTATAGTAGTTATATTCTTGTACATAGGGGCAGTATTATAGTAGGTGTAGTTTTGTATATAGGGGCAGTATTATAGTAGCTATATTCCTGTACATAGGGGCAGTATTATAGTAGGTGTAGTTTTATATATAGGAGGCAGTATTATAGTATATTTTTAGCAAGCTGCCCTTTAGGCTCCAATACTCCACTCAGCCAGCTCCCTCATGTCACCTTGGCATTGTACGTCTTCTCCAGCTCCTCCTTGTACAGGGAGATCTGTCCCTCGTGTTGGGCTCTCAGGTCCTGTAGAGCATCCGCCAATTTACTTTCAAACTCCCGCTGGCGGCCGCTATCGATTTCCACCAGTCGTGTTTCGTGCCGATTCCTGGTCTCTCGCAGTTCCTGAAATATGAATGATGGATAAGGTCAACTATAAAATCAGAGACACTACATGCACAAGAGCAAACAGTGCAGCCGTATACACCACGACAGTGATCATGTACCCACCTCACTGTAGATGTTCTTCTGAAATTCCAGCTCTTCTCTCAGGGTCTGGTTACGGTTTTCGGCATCCACGCGGCGCAGCATCTCATCCTGGAGCTGCTTCTTCGCATCGGCAAGGCTTCCTTCCAGCTGTAGAGAAGATTTCTTAGTATACAGCACAGGGTGTAGATAATATCCACCACCCCGGGTGACAATAATCTCTGACCTTGGCAATTTGGCCCCGAAGTTCCCGCACTTCTGCCTCCAAGTTTCTCTTTTCCCCGACAGCAGTGGACAATGCTGCATCCTTAGAGTTCAGAAGCGCCTCCAGATCCTTCAGCCGGGCCTGAGCCGCCAGCAGATCAGCCTCCTTCTTCTTGTTTCTGGAAAAGATAAATACCACAGATCAGATCCTGGCCCCACCCCTGAGGAGCGGGCAGCCTTCTCATGGGCTTCGGGCCTTGTCTTCATAGCCATGCATTGTGCATGTGGCACACAGCATACCATATAATAGCACTATCACCCAACACCCCAGACCATCCTACTGTATACAGACACCAGCCCCGCCCCCCCACACTGTATACAGTCCCCAGACCATCCCACTGTATACAGACACCAGCACCGCCCCCCCCCCCCCCACACACACACACACTGTATACAGACACCAGCCCCCCCACACACACTGTATACAGTCCCCACACCATCCCACTGTATACAGACACCAGACACTCCCCCCCCCCCCCCCCACACACACACACACACAGTATACAGACACCAGCCACGCCCCGCTCCCCACACACTGTATACAGTCCCCACACCATCCCACTGTATACAGAGACCAGCCCCACACACACACAGTATACAGTCCCCAGACCATCCTACTGTATACAGACACCAGCCCCGCCCCCCCACACAGTATACAGTCCCCAGACCATCCCACTGTATACAGACACCAGCCCCCCCACACAGTATACAGTCCCCAGACCATCCTACTGTATAAAGACACCAGCACCACCCCCCCCACACACACACACACACACTGTATACAGACACCAGCCCCTCCACACACACTGTATACAGTCCCCACACCATCCCCACTGTATACAGACACCAGACCCTCCACACACACACACACACACACTGTATACAGACACACTGTATACAGACACCAGCCCGCCCCCCCCCCCCACACACACTGTATACAGTCCCCACACCATCCCACTGTATACAGACACCAGCCTGCCCCACCCCCCCCACACACACACACACACACACACTGTATACAGACACCAGCCCCCCCACACACACTGTATACAGTCCCCACACTATCCCACTGTATACAGACACCAGAGCCGCTCCCCACACACAGTATACAGTCCCCAGACCATCCCACTGTATACAGACACCAGCCCCGCTCCCCACACACAGTATACAGTCCCCAGACCATCCCACTGTATACAGACACCAGCCCCCTCCACACACACAGTATGCAGTCCCCAGACCATCCCAGTGTATACAGACACCAGCCCCCTCCCCACACACAGTATACAGTCCCCAGACCATCCCACTGTATACAGACACCAGACCCCCCCACACACACTGTATACAGTCCCCACACCATCCCACTGTATACAGACACCAGCCCCCTCCCCACACACAGTATACAGTCCCCAGACCATCCCACTGTATACAGACACCAGACCCCCCCACACACACTGTATACAGTCCCCACACCATCCCACTGTATACAGACACCAGCCCCCTCCCCACACACAGTATACAGTCCCCAGACCATCCCACTGTATACAGACACCAGCCCCCTCCACACACACAGTATACAGTCCCCAGACCATCCCACTGAATAAAACATGCCCACTCCAGGGCCAGGGGTACTCGGAATCGGGCCGGACTAGTCCGGGAACATCAGCGGTGGCTGGGTTCGGCTCAGTGACCCTGGTGGTGTCTTTTAAATAATCAAGCGGAATGATGATGGGAGTTGTATTTTTAAAGTTGGTGACGCCACCTGTGGTGTTGCGGCTATGTGGGCCGCCGCTGCGCTGTGGGTTTCCCGGGGAAGGTGATGAGGGCGCAGCTGAGGTGTTTTACTCCCCACAGGTGGCGTGAGGCCACGAGATAACTGTTGATTAAATGAAAGGTCTATGAGGGCAGGCTGTGACGCAGGAGGAATGGAGATGACACCAGGGCTTTGCAATAACAGTGTTTTGCTCACTGCACCGGTTCTCAGTTTACAGCGTGCTGGGATCCCCAGTGATGGGCAACCACCAATCCCAAATAAGTCTGAGGCCAGCACCGGTACACCCTTTGTTTGCCTTTCCTGGCCGTCTCTCTGCATTGACTCTCTCCCGCCGATCCTGCGCCTCCACACACAGTGCCCTGAGCCAGGGGCCGCGGACCTGCAATGGGCCTTCTGCCTGCCCGGCTCCCTGGTCCTCTGTGGCCCCCTCCCAGCGGATTCGTGTGCTGCTTGTGGCCCAAAGGTGTGTACAGCCACCCCGGCCTCCGGTGTTACTAGGAAGTCCTGAAGTATCGTCCTAGTCTAGGGACAGAGTCCTCGTTTGCGCCAAATCCCTTCACTTCAAGCTACTGTCTGTGAAACGTGACTATAGGGGGTCTGACACCTCCCCTAAGTCACTGGGATCCTTTCTTCCATCTCCTCAGAGCAGGGCAGGACCCCGGGGCCCTCACCCCTCGTCAGTCTCCTCCCCGCTCCTGACTGACTCTGTCAACGGTCAACTTAGCTCCGCCCCTTTTACCTCAGACAGCTCACCACTAAGCTCCTCCCCCTGGATGGTTCTAGAGACCGTGCACAGGGCCTAAGTGCCATAACCAGACTACTGGTCACAGCATTAATGGCCCCTGCCCCGGCCCTGATCTAATGTGTGAGCTAATAACTGGGTGTCTGCAGGTACATGAACCGATAGATGGCCTCCTTCTTATCCAGGATGGGGCACCACACCTCTGACTGAGGTGCAGTACCTCTGTGGCAACGGTAGCCTCAGGGGCGCCACATATACAGACATCAGTCCCCCCCCCCCTCACACACACACACACACAGTATACAGGCCCCAGACCATCCCACTGTATACAGACACCAGCCCCCCCACACTGTATACAGTCCATAGACCATCCCACTGTATACAGACACCAGCCCCCCCACACTGTATACAGTCCATAGACCATCCCACTGTATACAGACACCAGCCCCCCCACACTGTATACAGTCCATAGACCATCCCACTGTATACAGACACCATCCCCCCACACTGTATACAGTCCATAGACCATCCCACTGTATACAGACACCAGCCCCCCCACACTGTATACAGTCCATAGACCATCCCACTGTATACAGACATCATCCCCCCCCCTCACACACACACACACACACACACACAGTATACAGGCCCCAGACCATCCCACTGTATACAGACATCATCCCCCCCCCCTCACACACACACACACACACACACACAGTATACAGGCCCCAGACCATCCCACTGTATACAGACATCATCCCCCCCCCCCACACACACACACAGTATACAGGCCCCAGACCATCCCACTGTATACAGACATCATCCCCCCCCCACACACACACACACTGTATACAGTCCCCAGACCATCCCACTGTATACAGACACCAGCCCCCCCACACTGTATACAGTCCCCAGACCATCCCACTGTATACAGACACCAGCCCCCCCACACTGTATACAGTCCATAGACCATCCCACTGTATACAGACACCAGCCCCCCCACACTGTATACAGTCCATAGACCATCCCACTGTATACAGACACCAGCCCCCCCACACTGTATACAGTCCATAGACCATCCCACTGTATACAGACACCAGGCCAGACCGCTTCCCTTCACCACTATATAAAAGATCTCTAACATGGTGGCTACTTATTTGAGCACACAGGAGCTATGTTGGCTGTTTGGGGACATCTCCCCATATTGGCCATCACCCAGCTTTCCCAGGATCAGATGCAGCTGGATTGCACAGCAGCTGCCGCACATCAGACTTTATTTGTCAGAACCCCTAAGTCCTGTATAAACGTTCTGAGACATTTCGGAGGTCCCTGTAGAAGCCCCGGAGGTGGAGACATAGAACATTCCTGGTATTTTTATCTCTAAATACAAGAAATAAAGGTCTGATCGCAGTAATGCGCTATATGGCGGCGCTCCAGGGGCCGCAGCCGCTTCCACGGTGGCTCGCTCCAAGTTTCCAGGCGCAATGTTTATACAGGAGTCTCCTGCGGGAGGGAGGAGGTGCCGCTCCCGACGTCAGCACAAACCGTGGCCAGGGTCAGGAAATTTACTGAATTATAAGACACAATGTAAGAAAATCACAATAACAATTATTATTAAGGAATTTATTTTTACATTTCCAGGATTAATCTGCAGGGATGGAGCTCACTTTACATTTGCGCAGAATTGGGCTGTAGCCAGGCTCCCCCGGGCATCGTCTGCCCGCCATTCTTAGCTTTACAAGATGCAGGGAACACCCAGGTCTCAGGTAAAAGTAACAAACTGACAGAAGTCCCCTGAGGGCGCAGCCGATCTGGGGGCGAGGCCAGGACTAGTCAAACCAGACAGGAAAAGACAAGGTGGAGGGGGTCACACATGTACGAAAGGAATCACTACCTGAGCACAGGTGTGAGAAGAGCGGGACTAACACCACACAGGCATGAAATACTCCGTGAGGTCACCGCGGACAATGATCCGACCTCAGTGATGTCACCGCGGACAATGATCCGACCTCAGTGCTGTCACTACAGACAATGATCAGACCTCAGTGATGTCACTACAGACAGTGATCAGACCTCAGTGATGTCACTACAGACAATGATCAGACCTCAGTGATGTCACTACAGACAATGATCAGACCTCAGTGATGTCACTACAGACAATGATCCGACCTCAGTGATGTCACTACAGACAGTGATCAGACCTCAGTGATGTCACTACAGACAATGATCCGACCTCAGTGATGTCACTACAGACAATGATCCGACCTCAGTGATGTCACTACAGACAATGATCAGACCTCAGTGATGTCACTACAGACAGTGATCAGACCTCAGTGATGTCACTACAGACAATGATCCGACCTCAGTGATGTCACTACAGACAATGATCCGACCTCAGTGATGTCACTACAGACAATGATCCGACCTCAGTGATGTCACCGCGGACAATGATCCGACCTCAGTGATGTCACTACAGACAATGATCCGACCTCAGTGATGTCACTACAGACAGTGATCAGACCTCAGTGATGTCACTACAGACAATGATCCGACCTCAGTGATGTCACTACAGACAATGATCCGACCTCAGTGATGTCACTACAGACAATGATCCAACCTCAGTGATGTCACTACAGACAATGATCCGACCTCAGTGATGTCACTACAGACAATGATCCGACCTCAGTGATGTCACTACAGACAATGATCCGACCTCAGTGATGTCACTACAGACAATGATCCGACCTCAGTGATGTCACTACAGACAGTGATCAGACCTCAGTGATGTCACTACAGACAATGATCCGACCTCAGTGATGTCACTACAGACAATGATCAGACC
The DNA here is from genome assembly GCF_048569485.1 of Anomaloglossus baeobatrachus. NCBI lineage: Eukaryota > Metazoa > Chordata > Amphibia > Anura > Aromobatidae > Anomaloglossus > Anomaloglossus baeobatrachus. The sequence continues at coordinate 126,234,224 of NC_134364.1, forward strand.
TCAGTGATGTCACTACAGACAATGATCCAACCTCAGTGATGTCACTACAGACAATGATCCGACCTCAGTGATGTCACTACAGACAATGATCCGACCTCAGTGATGTCACTACAGACAATGATCCGACCTCAGTGATGTCACTACAGACAATGATCCGACCTCAGTGATGTCACTACAGACAATGATCCGACCTCAGTGATGTCACTACAGACAGTGATCAGACCTCAGTGATGTCACTACAGACAATGATCCGACCTCAGTGATGTCACTACAGACAATGATCCGACCTCAGTGATGTCACTACAGACAATGATCCGACCTCAGTGATGTCACTACAGACAATGATCCGACCTCAGTGATGTCACTACAGACAATGATCCGACCTCAGTGATGTCACTACAGACAATGATCCGACCTCAGTGATGTCACTACAGACAATGATCAGACCTCAGTGATGTCACTACAGACAATGATCCGACCTCAGTGATGTCACTACAGACAATGATCAGACCTCAGTGATGTCACTACAGACAATGATCAGACCTCAGTGATGTCACTACAGACAATGATCCGACCTCAGTGATGTCACTACAGACAATGATCCGACCTCAGTGATGTCACTACAGACAATGATCAGACCTCAGTGATGTCACTACAGACAATGATCCGACCTCAGTGATGTCACTACAGACAATGATCCGACCTCAGTGATGTCACTACAGACAATGATCCGACCTCAGTGATGTCACTACAGACAATGATCAGACCTCAGTGATGTCACTACAGACAATGATCAGACCTCAGTGATGTCACTACAGACAATGATCAGACCTCAGTGATGTCACTACAGA
>NC_134364.1:126570341-126632551 GCF_048569485.1 Anomaloglossus baeobatrachus
CGCAGAGAGAATGAGAAGCCGCAGAGAGAATGAGAAGCCGCAGAGAGAGGGAGGGAGCCGCAGAGAGAATGAGGAGCCGCAGAGAGAGGGAGGAGCCGCAGAGAGGGAGGAGCCGCAGAGAGGGAGGAGCCGCAGAGAGAGGGAGGAGCCGCAGAGAGGGAGAAGCCGCAGAGAGAGGGAGGAGCCGCAGAGAGGGAGAAGCCGCAGAGAGAATGAGAAGCCGCAGAGAGAATGAGAAGCAGCAGAGAGAGGGAGGGGCGCAGAGAGAGGGAGGAGCCGCAGAGAGAGAGAGGAGCCGCAGGAGAGGAGGGAGCCGCAGAGAGAATAGAGGAGCCGCAGAGAGAGGGAGGAGCCGCAGAGAGGAGGAGCCGCAGAGAGAGGGAGGAGCCGCAGAGAGGGAGAAGCCAGCAGAGAGGGAGAAGCCGCAGAGAGAATGAGAAGCCCGCAGAGAGAGGGAGGAGGCCGCAGAGAGAGGGAGGGGCCGCAGAGAGAGGGAGGAGCCGCAGAGAGAGGGAGGAGCCGCAGAGAGAGGGAGGAGCCGCAGAGAGAGGGAGGAAGCCGCAGAGAGAGGGAGGAGCCGCAGAGAGAATGAGAAGCCGCAGAGAGAAGGGAGGAGCCGCAGAGAGAGGGAGGAGCCGCAGAGAGAGGGAGGAGCCGCAGAGAGAGGGAGGAGCCGCAGAGAGAAGCCGCAGAGAGAAGGAGAAGCCGCAGAGAGAAGGAGGAGCCGCAGAGAGGAGACAGAGAGGGAGGAGCCGCAGAGAGAGGGAGGAGCCGCAGAGAGAGGGAGAAGCCGCAGAGAGAAGCCGCAGAGAGACTGAGAAGCCGCAGAGAGAAGGAGAAGCCGCAGAGAGAAGGAGGAGCCGCAGAGAGGTGACAGAGAGGGAGGAGCCGCAGAGAGAGGGAGGAGCCGCAGAGAGAAGGAGAAGCCGCAGAGAGAAGGAGGAGCCGCAGAGTGGTGACAGAGAGGGAGGAGCCGCAGAGAGAGGGAGGAGCCGCAGAGAGAATGAGGAGCCGCAGAGAGAGGGAGGAGCCGCAGAGAGAGGGAGGAGCCGCAGAGAGAGGGAGGAGCCGCAGAGAGAGGGAGGAGCCGCAGAGAGAGGGAGGAGCCGCAGAGAGAGGGAGGAGCCGCAGAGAGAGGGAGGAGCCGCAGAGAGAGGGAGGAGCCGCAGAGAGAGGGAGGAGCCGCAGAGAGAATGAGGAGCCGCAGAGAGAGGGAGGAGCCGCAGAGAGAGGGAGGAGCCGCAGAGAGAGGGAGGAGCCGCAGAGAGAGGGAGGAGCCGCAGGAGAGAATGAGGAGCCGCAGAGAGAATGAGGAGCCGCAGAGAGAATGAGGAGCCGCAGAGAGAATGAGGAGCCGCAGAGAGAATGAGGAGCCGCAGAGAGAATGAGAAGCCGCAGAGAGAATGAGAAGCCGCAGAGAGAATGAGAAGCCGCAGAGAGAATGAGAAGCCGCAGAGAGAATGAGAAGCCGCAGAGAGAATGAGAAGCCGCAGAGAGAATGAGAAGCCGCAGAGAGAGCCCAATGAGAAGCCGCAGAGAGAATGAGAAGCCGCAGAGAGAATGAGAAGCCGCAGAGAGATGGAGAAGCCGCAGAGAGAATGAGGAGCCGCAGAGAGAGGGAGGAGCCGCAGAGAGAGGGAGGAGCCGCAGAGAGAGGAGGAGCCGCAGAGAGAGGGAGGAGCCGCAGAGAGGGAGAAGCCGCAGAGAGAGGAGGAGCCGCAGAGAGGGAGAAGCCGCAGAGAGAATGAGAAGCCGCAGAGAGAATGAGAAGCCGCAGAGAGAGGGAGGAGCCGCAGAGAGGGAGGAGCCGCAGAGAGAGGGAGGAGCCGCAGAGAGAGAGAGGAGCCGCAGAGAGAGGGAGGAGCCGCAGAGAGGGAGAAGCCGCAGAGAGAGGGAGGGGCCGCAGAGAGAGGGAGGAGCCGCAGAGAGAGAGAGGAGCCGCAGAGAGAGGGAGGAGCCGCAGAGAGAATGAGGAGCCGCAGAGAGAGGGAGGAGCCGCAGAGAGGGAGGAGCCGCAGAGAGAGGGAGGAGCCGCAGAGAGGGAGAAGCCGCAGAGAGGGAGAAGCCGCAGAGAGAATGAGAAGCCGCAGAGAGAGGGAGGGGCCGCAGAGAGAGGGAGGGGCCGCAGAGAGAGGGAGGAGCCGCAGAGAGAGGGAGGAGCCGCAGAGAGAGGGAGAAGCCGCAGAGAGAGGGAGGAGCCGCAGAGAGAATGAGAAGCCGCAGAGAGAGGGAGGAGCCGCAAGAGAGGGAGGAGCCGCAGAGAGAGGGAGGAGCCGCAGAGAGAAGGAGGAAGCCGCAGAGAGAGGGAGGAGCCGCAGAGAGAGGGAGGAGCCGCAGAGAGAGGGAGGAGCCGCAGAGAGAGGGAGGAGCCGCAGAGAGAGGGAGGAGCCGCAGAGAGAGGGAGGAGCCGCAGAGAGAATGAGAAGCCGCAGAGAGAGGGAGGAGCCGCAGAGAGAAGGAGAAGCCGCAGAGAGAGGGAGGAGCCGCAGAGAGAGGGAGGAGCCGCAGAGAGAGGGAGGAGCCGCAGAGAGAGGGAGGAGCCGCAGAGAGAGGGAGGAGCCGCAGAGAGAATGAGAAGCCGCAGAGAGAGGGAGGAGCCGCAGAGAGAGGGAGGAGCCGCGGAGAGAGGGAGGGGCCGCAGAGAGAGGGAGGGGCCGCAGAGAGAGGGAGGGGCCGCAGAGAGAGGGAGGGGCCGCAGAGAGAGGGAGGGGCCGCAGAGAGAGGGAGGGGCCGCAGAGAGAGGGAGGGGCCGCAGAGAGAATGAGAAGCCGCAGAGAGAATGAGAAGCCGCAGAGAGAGGGAGGAGCCGCAGAGAGAGGGAGGAGCCGCAGAGAGAGGGAGGAGCCGCAGAGAGAGGGAGGAGCCGCAGAGAGAGGGAGGAGCCGCAGAGAGGGAGGAGCCGAAGAGGGAGATGCCACAGAGAGAGGAGCTACAGTGGAAGGAGGTGCAGAGAGAGGGAGGAGCCGCAGAGAGGGAGGAGCCACAGAGAAAGGAGCTGCAGAGAGAGGGAGGAGCTGCAGAGAGGGAGGAGCCACAGAGAAAGGAGCTGTAAAGAGGGAGGACCCACAGAGAGGGAGGAGCTGAAGAGAGGGAGGAGCTGAAGAGGGAGATGCCACAGAGAGGAGCTGCAGTGGAAGGAGGCGCAGAGAGGGAGGAGCCACAGAGAGGGAGGAGCCACAGAGAAAGGAGCTGTAAAGAGGGAGGAGCCACAGAGAAAGGAGCTGCGGAGAGGGAGGACCCGCAGAGGGAGGCGCCACAGAGGGAGGAGCTGCAGTGGGAGGAGCCGCAAAGAGGGAGGAGCCACAGAGGTGACAGAGGGAGGAGCTGCAGTGAAGAAAGAGCCATAAAGAGGGGACTCAAGAGTGGGAGGAGCTGCAGGCAGGATCAGGCAGGATCTGTACAGTTGTATGTGGCCTGAGTGACCCTTCATGGCCTCCGTCCCGGCTGTTTCTTGGAGGATGCGCAGTCTCCTCGCTTCCTCCGTGTCCGCAGCTGATCAGGCAGAACACATCAGGACGGCCACGTGGGTCTGTACATAAACTGTGTAAAGCGCCTCCCAGATGATCACATGACCACGCAAGGACTGGGCCACGCCTACTCCTCGGAAATTACGTACTTCACAGGGATTTCCCGGTCTCCATAGCGACGGCTCTCACCGGAAGTACGCCGCTCCTCACTGACAGCTGCTCTCCTCTGCCAGTCACGCGGCTGCGCTCGTCCCTGATTGGAGCAGAGGGTGGGTAGGCGGGACCTCGCACCCGGAAGTGTCCGCGCTGGCCATGGCGGGCTGTGTGCGGGACCCGTGCGGCCTGCTGTGCGTGCTGCTCACCTACCTCAGCCTGGGCTACGCGGATTACGTCATCCTGCGTCACGTGCTGCTGCACAGCTTCTCGGGCAGGTGCGGGGAGGACGGGGTGATGGCTGTGGGCTGGGTACGGGATGTCTCACGGTGTTCCCTCTGTCCTCCGCAGTGTTTGGTGTCCGCTCCACGCCGTGGGCTTCAATCTGCTGGTGTCCATGCTGCTGGCCTGTCACAGCCGGGCCGTCTTCTCCGACCCCGGTGAGCCTGCTGGGCGTAGTAGTCCGCCTCGTCACACGTTACTATCGTCCGCTTACTTCTGCCTGTTCTGACCCCGCAGGGACCGTCCCGTTACCGGAAACCGCCATTGACTTCTCCGACCTGCGCTCTGGCACTCCGCGTAAGAATGACCGGGTAAGTGTGGTGAGGAGCGGCGTCCGTACCCATGGCGGTGCCTAATAATAACCAGCAGCGCTGTCCACAGGGGGGGAACGAGGACTGGACCGTCTGCCACCGCTGCGAGACCTACCGGCCCCCGCGAGCCCACCACTGCCGCATCTGCCACCGCTGTGTCCGCAGGATGGATCACCACTGCCCCTGGTGAGTGAGCGGCGAGGCGCCCGGCCACACGGCTGTCACTCACTGTGTTTTACTTTTAGGATAAATAACTGTGTCGGGGAATTAAACCAAAAATATTTCATCCAGTTCCTGTTTTATACCGGTGAGTGCAGAATGTGGTGTCTACAAGGGGTCCGGCAGGGGGCGCCGCTCTCACCGCTGTGCTTCCTGCAGGTCTGACAAGTCTGTACTCTGTGGGCTTAGTCCTGGCGGTGTGGCTGTGGCCCACCATGAATGGATCAGTGGAGGCTGCAGAGGCGGAGACCGCCGCTCACAGCCATGTCCAGATGTGAGTGCACAGAGGCTGTGTGTGCCTGCACCATCCGCAAACCACGGCCCTAATATACAACCTCCTCTCCCCGCAGAGTCCACTGCATCCTCCTCCTCGTGGAGGCCTTCCTCTTCGGACTGTTCGTCACAGTTATCTTCTATGATCAGGTAGGTGTGTTGTGTGGATACAGGAGAAACCCTATTGAGCAAGGATCTTCCAAAATGGCAAAGGATGGAGGCTTATGAATACTGAGGGTGCAGATGACAGGGGTGATCATCGGAAACTAAGCAGGAAGATGACGGGCGGTCACCGAACTCGGAGGGTGGAGGCAGCGGGTGGTCACCGAACTCGGAGGGTGGAGGCAGCGGGTGGTCACCGAACTCGGAGGGTGGAGGCAGCGGGTGGTCACCGAACTCGGAGGGTGGAGGCAGCGGGTGGTCACCGAACTCGGAGGGTGGAGGCAGCGGGTGGTCACCGAACTCGGAGGGTGGAGGCAGCGGGTGGTCACCGAACTCGGAGGGTGGAGGCAGCGGGTGGTCACCGAACTCGGAGGGTGGAGGCAGCGGGTGGTCACCGAACTCGGAGGGTGGAGGCAGCGGGTGGTCACCGAACTCGGAGGGTGGAGGCAGCGGGTGGTCACCGAACTCGGAGGGTGGAGGCAGCGGGTGGTCACCGAACTCGGAGGGTGGAGGCAGCGGGTGGTCACCGAACTCGGAGGGTGGAGGCGGCGGGTGGTCACCGAACTCGGAGGGTGGAGGCGGCGGGCGGTCACCGAACTCGGAGGATAGAGGTGGCGGGCAGTCACCAAACTCGGAGGATAGAGGTGGCGGGCAGTCACCAAACTCGGAGGATAGAGGTGGCGGGTGTCACCAGATACTGAGGATAAAGCAGACAGGCGGCAACCGGATACTAAGGATAGAGGCAGCAATCGGATACTGAGGATAAAGCCGGCAACCGGATACTGCGTTCGGAGGCAGTGGGCGGCAGCCGGATACTGCGTTCGGAGGCGGTGGGCGGCAACCGGATACTGAGGACGGAGGCGACAACCGGATACTGAGGACGGAGGCGGCAACCGGATACTGAGGACGGAGGCGGCAACCGGATACTGAGGACGGAGGCGGCAACCGGATACTGAGGACGGAGGCGGCAACCGGATACTGAGGACGGAGGCGGCAACCGGATACTGAGGACGGAGGCGGCAACCGGATACTGAGGACGGAGGCGGCAACCGGATACTGAGGACGGAGGCGGCAACCGGATACTGAGGACGGAGGCGGCAACCGGATACTGAGGACGGAGGCGGCAACCGGATACTGAGGACGGAGGGAGCGGGCGGCAACCGGATACTGAGGACGGAGGCAGCGGTCGGCAACCGGATACTGAGGACGGAGGCAGCGGTCGGCAACCGGATACATAGGACGGAGGCAGCAGGCAAACACCAGATACTGAGGACGGAGGCAGCGGGCAAACACCAGATACTGGGGACGGAGGCATCGTGCGGCAATTGGAAACCAAGGACAGAGGCGACGGGGGGGTCACCGGATGCTGAGGGCAGAAGCGACATTTCTCTTTTCCTCAGTCTCTTTGTGTTTTGTTAATTGATCAGTCTGTCTAATGCGGGCGTCACACGAGACGATCTATCGTGTGAGGCATCGTCGGGGTCACGGTTTTCGTGACGCACATCCGGCATCGTTTGCGACGTCGTCTCGTGTGACACCTCCGAGCAACGCAGAATCGGTCACAAATCGTGAGTCGTGTACACGTCGCTCAGTTTGAAAAAATTGTTTATTTTTCATGGCGCCAGTTGTTCATCGTACCCGGGGCAGCACACATCGCTCCATGTGACACCCCGGGAACGATGAACACAGCGTACCTGCGTCCCGCGGCTCCCGCCGGCAATGCGGAAGGAGGTGGGCGGGATATTTACGTCCCGCTCATCTCCGCCCCTCCGCTTCTATTGGCCGGCGGCTGTGTGACGTCGCTGTGACGCCGAACATCCCTCCCCCTTCAGGAAGTGGACGTTCACCGCCCACAGCGAGGTCACTCAGCAGGTAAGTGCGTGTGACGGGGATTTCACAACTTTGTGCGCCACGGGCAGCGATTTGCCCGTGACGCACAAACGACGGGGGTGGGTACGATCGCACATGCAATCACACAATCAGTCGACTCGTGTAAAGCAGGCATCACTCTGCTGTATTTTCCACACTTTCATCTTTTGCACCTTGCTCCATACTTTCTGCTATCATGCAAATCAGATTGGTCCCTGTATAAATCTTGACTATTTTTTTTTTTTTTTATATTTATATACAGATCATGTCGATCATTACCGATGAGACGCCTATCGAGCAACTAAGGAAGAAACTCCTGAAAGAGGCAAATAAGGAAGTAGCTCACACTCGCAAACCGAAGATGGCGCTACTGAGGGAGGTGTTCGGAAGAGGTAAGAAAAACCTATCTATCACCAGCAATTAGCGGTGACATCACTGAGAACACCGCCTATTCATCACCAGAGATCAGCGGTGACATCACTGAGAACACCGCCTATCCATCACCAGAGATCAGCGGTGACATCACTGAGAACACCTCCTATTCATCACCAGAGATCAGCAGTGACATCACTGAGAACACCGCCTATCCATCACCAGAGATCAGCGGTGACATCACTGAGAACACCGCCTATTCATCACCAGAGATCAGCAGTGACATCACTGAGAACACCGCCTATCCATCACCAGAGATCAGCGGTGACATCACTGACAACACCTCCTATCCATCACCAGAGATCAGCGGTGACATCACTGAGAACACCGCCTATCCATCACCAGAGATCAGCGGTGACATCACTGAGAACACCTCCTATTCATCACCAGAGATCAGCAGTGACATCACTGAGAACACCGCCTATCCATCACCAGAGATCAGCGGTGACATCACTGAGAACACCGCCTATTCATCACCAGAGATCAGCAGTGACATCACTGAGAACACCGCCTATCCATCACCAGAGATCAGCGGTGACATCACTGACAACACCTCCTATCCATCACCAGAGATCAGCGGTGACATCACTGAGAACACCGCCTATCCATCACCAGAGATCAGCGGTGACATCACTGACAACACCTCCTATCCATCACCAGAGATCAGCGGTGACATCACTGAGAACACTGCCTATCCATCACCAGAGATCAGCGGTGACATCACTGAGAACACCCCCTATCCATCACCAGAGATCAGCGGTGACATCACTGAGAACACCTCCTATCCATCACCAGAGATCAGCGGTGACATCACTGAGAACACCGCCTATCCATCACTAGAGACCAGCGGTGACATCACTGAGAACACCCCCTATCCATCACCAGAGATCAGCGGTGACATCACTGAGAACACCGCCTATCCATCACCAGAGATCAGCGGTGACATCACTGAGAACACCCCCTATCCATCACCAGAGATCAGCGGTGACATCACTGAGAACACCCCCTATCCATCACCAGAGATCAGCGGTGACATCACTGAGAACACCCCCTATCCATCACCAGAGATCAGCAGTGACATCACTGAGAACACCTCCTATCCATCACCAGAGATCAGCGGTGACATCACTGAGAACACCCCCTATCCATCACCAGAGATCAGCGGTGACATCACTGAGAACACCCCCTATCCATCACCAGAGATCAGCAGTGACATCACTGAGAACACCCCCTATCCATCACCAGAGATCAGCGGTGACATCACTGAGAACACCCCCTATCCATCACCAGAGATCAGCGGTGACATCACTGAGAACACCCCCTATCCATCACCAGAGATCAGCAGTGACATCACTGAGAACACCGCCTATCCATCACCAGAGATCAGCGGTGACATCACTGAGAACACCGCCTATCCATCACCACAGATCAGCGGTGACATCACTGAGAACACCGCCTATCCATCACCAGAGATCAGCAGTGACATCACTGAGAACACCTCCTATCCATCACCAGAGATCAGCGGTGACATCACTGAGAACACCTCCTATCCATCACCAGAGATCAGCGGTGACATCACTGAGAACACCACCTATCCATCACCAGAGATCAGCGGTGACATCACTGAGAACACCTCCTATCCATCACCAGAGATCAGCGGTGACATCACTGAGAACACCGCCTATCCATCACCAGAGATCAGCGGTGACATCACTGAGAACACCGCCTATCCATCACCAGAGATCAGCGGTGACATCACTGAGAACACCTCCTATCCATCACCAGAGATCAGCGGTGACATCACTGAGAACACCACCTATCCATCACTAGAGATCAGCGGTGACATCACTGAGAACACCTCCTATCCATCACCAGAGATCAGCGGTGACATCACTGAGAACACCTCCTATCCATCACCAGAGATCAGCGGTGACATCACTGAGAACACCGCCTATCCATCACCAGAGATCAGCGGTGACATCACTGAGAACACCGCCTATCCATCACCAGAGATCAGCGGTGACATCACTGAGAACACCACCTATCCATCACCAGAGATCAGCGGTGACATCACTGAGAACACCGCCTATCCATCACCAGAGATCAGCGGTGACATCACTGAGAATGCCGCCTATCCTAAAATTGTTTTTCTTTTTCTGCAGGGTCTATGGTCTGCTGGCTCTTCCCCTGTAACACGCCCCCATCCTCTGGTGGTCCCGCATACAGTTACCTCCCTGACTATGATGTGTAGGGGTCTGGAGGTGGTAGGTGTGGGCATCTCTCCGGGGTCCGGGCCGCTTGCTGTGGTTGCACTATGGATGTACTGTTACTTGTACACATCTTGTGGCTGCTGTGCTGCCCTCCAGTGGTCGGTCTGCAGAATGCACTGCTGATGTGTCTCATCCTCAGACTTTTTTTTTTAACTCTTGTGGTTTCTATCGGACGTTACTATTTGCTGCTGTGGATACTGATGTGGGGTTTTTCTACATTTTTGGGCCTCGCTGACATTCACCCGCTGATGCTGAGTGTAATCCTGTAATAACTCCTGTTCCTCTGCACTGGATTTATTTTACTTGTATTTATTGAGTTGTTTTCTATGCCACTTGCTGAGTTCAGTGACTTTATGACGAGCGATTTCCACCAAGTGTTTATTTTGAAGCTTAAGCTGCTGCTCTGTCCCCCATGCTTTATACTTAAGCTCTGCTTTTTCAGAATGGCTGCACTTGGAGAGCTGATTTCCGTTCCAGCAAGGACTGAAATATTGTAAATACAAGAAGCTTGTCACTGAGGGGGAGGAGCTTCATTAAGGGGAGGGGCCTGGCGATCGGATTTGCTTTCCCTTGTACTGTCCTCGGTGAGAGGAGGCAGATAACAAAGTGTTAATTGTCAGAGTATTATAACCACTGGACTGTGCCTGGAAATGAAGCTGCTCTGAGCGGAAAGCATCGTTATAGTTTGCTCTAATTAATATTTATATGGTGGCTGTTCTGCAGTCACTGCTCCTCCTGCACATAAAAGGCCGGATCATGTCCTATTCCTCCAGTCACAGCCGGAGCTGCCGCCTGCACTACCTCCCCCCTCTCTGCTGCCCCCGCAGGCTCGTGGTGGCTCTATCTTACCTCTCCTGCAGTTTTGTGAGTGTCCAGCAGATGGCGCTCCTGCTGCACTCCTCCGGCCGCGGTCTGTTACGGAGAAGCCACGTAGGCCGTCTGCTGCAGGCCAGCGGTGCACTACGACTCCCACCCTCCTCCCAAGCATCAGCACAGCTACTGCACCAAAGCACTGTGGGTAATGATACCAGACAGCACAGCTCTGTATCTGCATATTACGGACCAAGCCCCCCTCGTCTCTGCTGTAAGATATATTTATTGCTGGGGTCTCTTTTTAGGCTGAGGATATCTCTGAAGTTGGGGATTTTGGGGGCTGATATAATAAATGCAATCCTCATCTCCGTGTTATGCTTCATGTGTTAATCCCGGATATAAGGGGTCAGAACGGCTACTGGTCCGTATATAACGCGGCGGCCAGGCTGATAACAGGGAGTAATAGGCTGTAGTCACATCCTCCTTTCAATCTAAACTGGCTGATCACAGGGAAAACGTTACCTGGGCCTGTGGAAGGCGGCACTGGCCCTTTAAGGCGGTTCTCCGGTCTGGCGACGTGCTGCAGATGTGAATCCTCATCGTCCCGGCTGTGGTTTGCAGATAGAGATTTACAGATCTAGGGCCCCTCCTGTACCTAGTTCAGGGCCCGATGTGAGGGCCTAAGTGCTGCGAGCTGCTTGTCTCTGCCCATTTCTGCAGCTCGCCCGCACTGACCACCCGGCAGAGGCCACCCGGCAGAGGCCACCCGTACAGCTGCTGATGCTCCATAGCAGGGGCCTGTGTGTTCTTATACTCTGTCCTGCTATTGCCATTCTCCACAGGCCGCACATGAGATTCCTAATACTTACTATTAGGGGCCTTTATGTCACCCTATGAGGATGAATGCCACTCCATCTTGACCTCCATGGCCTGTCCTGCACTGACTGTTCTCACTGGCCTCTCTCGTCATGACTGTTCTCCATAGCCCACCTCTCCCTGACCGTTCGCTGCAAGTCGCTTTATCATGTCTGTTCTCTAAACCCCACCCAACCATGACTGTTCTCTGCAGATCACTACACCATGTCTGCTCTCTAAAGCCCACCCCACCCAGATCATACTATGCAGGCCACTTCACCATGTCCATTTGCTATAGCACACTCCACCTTTTCAGTTCTCTGAAAGATGTTCCACCATGTCCGTTCTCTATAGCCCTACCCACCCTGACTATTCTCTGCAGGCCACTCCACCATGTCTGTTCTCTATAGCCCACCCCACACTGACCATTCTCTGCAGGCTGCTTCACCATGTTTGTTCTCTATAGCTCACCCCACCCTGCCTGTTCTCTGCAGCCTGTTCCACCATTCTCTATATCTTTACCCCACCCACACCGTTCTCTGCAGGCTGCTTCACTATGATTGTTCTCTATAGCCCAACCCACCTTGACCGTTCTCTGCAGGCCACTACACCATGTCTGTTCTGTATAGCCCACCCCACCCTGACTGTTCTCTGCAGGCCACTCCACCATGCCTGTTCTCTATAGCCCACCCCACACTGAGCATTCTCTGCAGGCTGCTTCACCATGTTTGTTCTCTATAGCTCACCCCACCCTGACTGTTCTCTGCATGCTGCTTCACCATGTTTGTTCTCTATAGCTCACCCCACCCTGACTGTTCTCTGCAGGCTGCTTCACCATGTTTGTTCTCTATAGCTCACCCCACCCTGCCTGTTCTCTGCAGCCTGTTCCACCATTCTCTATAGCTTTACCCCACCCACACCGTTCTCTGCAGGCTGCTTTACTATGTTTGTTCTCTATAGCCCAACCCACCCTAACCGTTCTCTGCAGGCCACTACACCATGTCTGTTCTGTATAGCCCACCCCACCCTGACTGTTCTCTGCAGGCCACTCTACCATGTCTGTTCTCTATAGCCCAACCCACACTGACCGTTCTCTGCAGGCTGCTTCACCTTGTCTGTTCTCTATATAGCCCACCCCACACTGACCGTTCTCTGCACCATGTCTGTTCTCTATAGCCCACCCCACCCTGACCGTTCTCTGCAGGCTGCTCCACCATGTCTGTGCTCTATAACCCACCCCACCCTGACCGTTCTCTGCAGGCTGCTCCACCATGTCTGTTCTCTATAGCCCACCCCACCCACACTGTTCTCTGCAGGCCACTCTACCATGTCTGTTCTCTATAGCCCACCCCACCCTGACCGTTCTCTGCAGGCCACTCTACCATGTCTGTTCTCTATAGCCCACCCCACCCTGACCGTTCTCTGCAGGCCACTCTACCATGTCTGTTCTCTATAACCCACCCCACCCACACCGTTCTCTGCAGGCCACTCTACCATGTCTGTTCTCTATAACCCACCCCACCCACACCGTTCTCTGCAGGCCACTCTACCATGTCTGTTCTCTATAACCCACCCCACCCACACCGTTCTCTGCAGGCCACTCTACCATGTCTGTTCTCTATAACCCACCCCACCCACACCGTTCTCTGCAGGCCACTCTACCATGTCTGTTCTCTATAACCCACCCCACCCACACCATTCTCTGCAGGCCACTCTACCATGTCTGTTCTCTATAACCCACCCCACCCACACCGTTCTCTGCAGGCCACTCTACCATGTCTGTTCTCTATAACCCACCCCACCCACACCGTTCTCTGCAGGCCACTCTATGTCTGTTCTCTATGGACCACCCCACCCACACCGTTCTCTGCAGGCCACTCTACCATGTCTGTTCTCTATAGCCCACCCCACCCACACCGTTCTCTGCAGGCCACTCTACCATGTCTGTTCTCTATAACCCACCCCACCCACACCGTTCTCTGCAGGCCACTCTACCATGTCTGTTCTCTATAACCCACCCCACCCACACCGTTCTCTGCAGGCCACTCTACCATGTCTGTTCTCTATAACCCACCCCACCCACACCGTTCTCTGCAGGCCACTCTACCATGTCTGTTCTCTATAACCCACCCCACCCACACCGTTCTCTGCAGGCCACTCTACCATGTCTGTTCTCTATAACCCACCCCACCCACACCGTTCTCTGCAGGCCACTCTACCATGTCTGTTCTCTATAACCCACCCCACCCACACCGTTCTCTGCAGGCCACTCTACCATGTCTGTTCTCTATAACCCACCCCACCCACACCGTTCTCTGCAGGCCACTCTATGTCTGTTCTCTATGGACCACCCCACCCACACCGTTCTCTGCAGGCCACTCTACCATGTCTGTTCTCTATAGCCCACCCCACCCACACCGTTCTCTGCAGGCCACTCTACCATGTCTGTTCTCTATAGCCCACCCACACCGTTCTCTGCAGGCCGCTCCACCCTTATAATTCTTTGTAGCCAACCCCGTCCTGACCATTCTCCAAAGCCCTTCTCCTTTTGACCGTTCTCTGCCGGCCGCTCATGCAACTGCTCATTTGTAGAGATGACTGAACCCGTGGAAGTTCGGATCTATCTGAACACCGGGCCTCGGGTTCACTCATCTCTACTCGTGTCTGACGCTACGAGGGGCTCTCGCCATGCTGGGGATGTGCAGGATGTTACGGGTTTATGTAGAATCAGTGACAGCAACACTCATTACTTCCACAGCGACCCTTCACACTTTGGCCGGTGAGAGTAACTCCCTACACTTTTAGGATGAGACCCTACGGTGCCATAATGGGCGCCATTATTGTGTCTGGGGATGTCCGGTGCACGCTCCTGGACTTGCCTCAGTTATAACATGATGGAGAGGGCTCGCAGTGTAACGAACGCTCACAAATCCATCCATGCCATACATCACACACAATACAGACACAACAAAATGCGGATCGTTCTTATTTTATATAAATAGATATTAAATAATTTTGTGCATTTTAACAATAGAAAAAAAAAGGACAATTATATGAAACCATCATCGCTAAATCACAATATGAGGATTGGTCTGACCCTTCCAAGACCTGAGACCCTGAGATCTGAGGCTGCAGACCGCACCGCGTGGGCAGACGGCGGTTGCCCTTGATAGGAGGGTGGTGTCTGATCATGTGCGGCATGGGAGTGGCGCTCAACGCATTAGTAGTGTCCTGCTCTACGGTGGAGGTTGCTTCTGGTTATGCTTTCAGTAATTTTATGCTTTGGATCAAGGTTTATGTTATGTTTACTAGATCTGGCTTTTCCATATGCTACCATACATGACGGCACCGCGTTGTCTCAGTGCGTCGTTTTGTGTGGTCACATGACACCAGCCGCACCGCCATTGAAGTGTGATTATCTCATATTAATTATAACCAGTGTCTGGCTGGTGGATCTGTCTCCAGTTTACAGTGCAAAGCATTGTGGGTCACTAAGCTAAGACATGTGGCACAGCATCTGCTGCACAGAAAGCTCGGGAAGGTGGTGGCGGTGGCGGGCTCTCTTGTCATGAGTCCTAGAGATCATCTCTATAGCCTTAATTGTGGGAATATCCCATCTGCTGGTGGCTCAGGCGGTATGACTCTTCTGATGGGACCATATGGACCATCTATAGGCTTCAGCTGAGGAGGGGGTGGTAAGTGGGATCATATGTCTTTCTATTGGTGTGGCTGTCCAATACATATGTCTAGTTGGGGATAACTAACTTTATGTTGGATTTCGAGAGCTGTTGGTTGGACCTGTAACCATAATATCAATGTTTTGCAGTTTTCCGGGCGCCCTGTACCATATTTGGCTAATATAAAAGAATAAATACATAAATAGAATAGGATGTGTGCACAACAGGCCGGACTGTACCGAGAGCCGTAGGGAGCCTTTGGTCGTTCCTTGTTGGAGACACCCATTTTATAGACTTTTGGCCAAGTTGTGTGCCCTTATGTTAACTCAGAACTTTCTAGCTACATACTGTATTTTGGTAATGTTAGCACCATTATGTCCCAAGAAACAGGATTCACTTGTATCCAACTTTAGTCTTGATTACATTACATTAAGTCATGCTGGGATTGTGGGATAGAAACAGTCTGCAGCACCTCCGATGTCTGAAGAGACAATCTATAATCTAATAGACATTGTATGGGAGAAGCACCATGGGTGAGGCTCCCATATTATATGGTAGACCTCATGAGGTGAGGCAACTATGTTGTATGTAGGCCTTTTCAAGTGGGGACCCCATGGTTTTTGGTAGACCTTGTGAGGTGGGGCCCTCGTGTTGTATGGTAGACCTCGTGAGGTGGGACTTTACAGTAGCAAAGCTTCCAATTCTATCAAAACACCCGATGAGAAGGTAAAACGTTTCCGACATCAGCAATCCTTCTCAAGTATCTATGACTAGGCACCTTTCAGGTTTCTCAAAATATCACCTTTCATCAACCTACCATTATTCCTCAGCCCCATGCCCTTCTTTAGTGAATAGCTAGTAGCGCTCTCAGGGCTTTGCTTTAAAGGTTTTGGTATCGACCTATTTTATCCTATATATTTAATGTTCATATTAAATAATTTCAGGTTTCCAGACCCTACTTCTCAGTCCTCCATGAGGAATCAACTCCTCAGAACCAGATATCGAAGAGTTTATTGATAAGTCTTTCAAATCCCTCGAGAATTGGTTTGTTCCCTTTCAATTTTTGTTCTGCAAAGAAATGTCCAGAGCAAAGTTGAAGGTCAAAAGGAAGACGTTTTGGAAGAAGCCACCAGTAGTGGACCAGCCATCATAACTGGTTTATTTCTGTATAAGAGTCTCTAAGGCTCTTCTGAGATTTCCGTTGTGAGGCGTCTGTAATGCTGATCACCCATTACAAGTCTTTGGATGATTACATGCTGTGTGAGCCAATATGGCAGAAGTTGCCTTAAATGTGGACCCGGAACAAGGTTTTTGTATCCGAATCGAAGACTTCATAAAACCTTCATTTCCAGCCTAATATAAAAAGGTAAAAGTAAGTGTTTTTTTTGTTTTTTTGTTTGTTTCACTTTTAAGTGTTGCCTATTTTCGGCTGTTTCTTGTCCTCTTCAGGATTTCGAGTATTTGCGCTCTTCGTTTCATCCAATCTTCTACAGGTTTCTTTGGTTGAGTTGCACGTGTGACCGGTTTGGGGACAAAGAAGGTGTACTTTAGACGTGGGGCTCTTTGGTCACTTACGACCAAAGCTTGAATGGTCAAGGACTCTTTCAGGGGTCCACGTCCTATGATAGTCTCAGTGGATTTGATGGCTCCGTTGTATCGTAAGGTCATACCTCCTCCAACGTTGACATCTAGTTCAGATGGCACCAAGTTGTAATTACCATTGAGACTGTAAGTCCCGTCCTGACGTTTCAAAGCCAAGTAAACTCCGTCACTGGTGGAGGATGACCCGCTGTTCTGACGGATCAGGATGTTGGTTGCTCCAGCCGGGATGGTAACCACGTCGTTGTATCCATACCTTAAAAAAAAGAAGCATTTCTTAGATATTGGATAACAACCAATATGATTACATTTACAGTTCTTGCGGGGTATGTCTTGGAAGCTTTCCCAGAACCATGAATGAAAGCCTGGAGGGCATCATGTTAAGCTTTGAAGAAGTCGGTGACCAAGCAGTGACCTACTGAAACCTATGTGGCCCTGACAAAATTATCTAAGAGTAAACAAGACCGTATAAGTAAATTCTTACCGGGGTTTTGTAAAGGAGCCATACGTTTTGGTACAAGCAGAATTGTTTCCTCCGCACACCATGCACTTGTCAAATTTCTTTTTGGAACCAATGACTCGATCACATCCGGCATGGACACATCGCCCCTGAACGCAAACCGAGTTGGACTCAGGAGAACATGGAGTACCATCTGCCACCTGTAGAAGAAAAACAGGCTAGGATTAAGGCTTAGAAATTTAGTAAAAACTATTTTTTTATGACATTGTCGTATACGCCAGTCATGTAAGAGTTGAATCTACTGTTCTACATTGCTGCAAACTCTAAGCCTTCAAGATTGATCGTCATTTTTTTTCTGGATCCTTGATCTGCTTTATTTGGATCTCACGTAAACTATGCAGAATTGTGAACGCAACTCTTCCGGTGACTGAAAAATACTAGAATAAACATTGAACTGGATACTTACTCTTGGCTCTAGCACATAGTAGTATCCCAAAGGTCTGGACTGGCAGGTGAGTTTACACTGATCTTTTTCTGCAATTCCATTATAACGTGGTACCCAGTCCATGGGGGCCGGGAACCCCTTGAAGAGGTCAACTCTGTGGTTGTAGGTGGCACACTGCTGCTCTCTGTAGGTCAGAGCTGCAATATTAAGAGAATATTGGTCACCTTTCTATCATTGATTCACATTCGACACCATCTACATCAGTCCATCCGGATACTTTACAAAATGTTGGCTCGTAGGTCAGGTTTTACTCACCGTTGCCAGTGGGGCACTCCTGGGTATTACAGGATCGATATTGCGTCCTTTTCCCCTCACAGTATTTACCCCCATTTCGTGGAATGGGCTTGTTGCACTCACGGTGAGAAAACTGCACTCCACCCCCACATGTCCTGGAGCATTCTCCGTATTGACCCCAGGAGCCCCAGCCACCATTTACTGGAGTCTGCCAGAAGAAGAACAGCAAATATTAAATTTTATACTTTGATGTTGCTGTTCTCGTTATATACAGTCACTAGGAGTACTTACGTTAAAAGCTTTCATCTCCACCCGATTGATACATTTGCCATTCATGCAGGTTTTGCCCACTCCACATTGGGTGCCATCCGCCCATGGAAAATGCTTAGTTTGGCACATAAAGTGGCCATCTATCCTGCCTGTGCACCACAGAGATGAGCAGGGAGTGTGCAGGTTGGGACAATGACGAGAATCTGGTCCAAAAGTCAGCTGGCACTGACGATCCGAGTCATAGTCGTTACCGGGGAATGGAACTGGTAGTCGAAGTGGAGCATGGGGCTTGTCCAAAAGACAATGGCCTGGAAGGTAAAGAAGCAGAGCTTTCTCAGCCATTGTAATGAGATTGGTGCCATAAATTTCCATTAACGCCACTATGGTGTAGATGACGTTTGAGCTGTTATACTTACCATTGCCATTGTCCAAAAAGTCGGTGATGAACTTGGCACTGCAAGGTGACCACAGCTCCTCGGGGTCTACGTAGGACATGACTGGAGCCATCATGTGTCTGGTATTGCTTGCTGGGCGGTTGAGATCGACGCACGGTTTGGAATTGTCGTGAAGCATGTTGAACACGTGTCCTGTGGTCGATAAGAGTCAAAACTTTACCATGAACTCTGGGAAATCGTCAGCTAAGATAAGATTTGGCAGCAACGTAGTCAGTGATTGACCTTCGTAAACTTACCAAGCTCATGTGCCGCGGTAAATGCAGACTGCAAGCCGTCATCTTCCACAATGGAGCAGCTGCGTGATGGATCACAGACCGTCCCGACATCGGCCATCCCCAGCGTGTCGCAGGTGGACAGTCCACAGAGGTTCTGTTAACATTGCATTGATTCATTATTTCGCATCCAGAGCTTAATTCATTGTTCTGCAGAGCTACGTTAACAGTTTTTATAAGTTCTCACTGCTGCCCTCTTCTGACCACGTGTGGATGAGACTAATACTCCAGCGTGGCAACCAATAAAACTGTAACTGCAGCTCAAGATGTGACCGGAGTATAAGTCCTATTGGCAACTTACCTGTCTGGTAAAGAGTATGGCTGTGTCAAAGTGTTCAGAGTCGGAGTCATTGGGCTTGTTCAGACCTTTCTGCCACTCGCAGAAGTTCCTTAGCATCTCGGCAGCATTGGTAGTCATCTTCAGTCCACCGTAGTTGTTAGACTTGTCGGCCCGGCCTATGACTACCAGCCGCGTCACCACTACGTTAACTGGGTTCTTCAAACTTGGGTGGCGGAAGAATTTGGCTGCGGCTGCCATGACTGTCAGGAGGTACCGCTTCAGGCCTGCGCCATGGAAAGTTGCCATCGTCTCGTCTGCAACCACCAGGGTCTCCACGTAGCGAGGGACAGATGCAAAACGCTACAGAAAAAAAGAAGCAATTAATAAAGTACATATGTTACGAAAGCAATGTCCACCCTCTTAGAATGTATATTCTATTTCTGAGTGACAACTAATATGGATTACACAGGGTTTGGCCATGATTGATCTCCTATAGGTGAAATTCCCTTTGAAAACATCATCCCCTTTAACTCAAGAAACCTTGTCTTGGCCTGGCAAGGGTTACAAGGAGATTTGGAGAATGGACAGATATGTCACTGACATGAATGCCACACAAGTAGTCCTACACATGGAATATGACTGAGCTTCCAATAAGATATTACATTTGTAGTCAAACCCTCCTTAGAAGACTTCAAAACCTTGTCTTGGCCTCCCCTGTGCCGTCGCAGAAAGGCAAGGGTTACTAGAAGACTTGGAGAATAGACAGATATTTGGAGAGCAGATAATGGGAACACAGAGAGCACATGAGTTATGACTGTAGAAAGGCCTTAATCCCAAGAACTTGTAGGAGAGGGGGCAGGGGCCTCATATTTACGCCTGGCCCTTACAGCTTCATGCATAAGGCTGACATCACCACTGACGCTTTTCTGCTGTCTTTGCGATATTGTATAAGTCATCGTCTACGCTCAACGTCGGATGTCACCCAAATATTAGTGAGCCGGGATCTCCTAATACCAATCCATCCTCCAGTGTTATATATATTTTTTTACGATGACAGCTTCCTGGAAATACCGGCTGCTTATATTCGTGTCTTTACAAGGCTTGCGCAAATCTCGAAATGTCTTCGCCACGTGTTACGTAAACACTGCGTAATGTGTGGGATGGAGGACAGCTGATGGGTACGGGACGTACTGGTCCTCCTGGAATCCCCCTCCAAATCTCTGCTGTGTTTCATGTCACTCAGCTTGGATTTATATTTCTTGGAAGGATACGTTCTCTGATGTGGCCATTACCTAGAATGATCAGGACGGCTCTTTTCAAGTTACAGCCAAGATACAGCATAGTCTGAGAAAATGTAGAAGACGGTGAATGAGGCCTTGAGTGGCCGAGCTGGAGATCTTATCGATACGGTACAGTTACCCAGACAAAAGGCTCGTAGGGACTTATTTCCTCTCCGACTCCCTTTCATTTCCTCGAAGGCTCCTTATCCCATTTACGCGGCATTGTCGCTCATCACAGGATTTTCTGGGTCATTGGCCCTGGATGATGTTCACCTATTGAGCATTGTACGGGAACTCTACCCCTTCCTTCAAAATGTACAAAGAAAACATTCATTCATTCCTCGTCAGGGCGGGGGGGTATAGGTTGACTGAGTAAGCAATCATACATCGGACCCTCGTGTTTGGACCCCATGGTGAGTGATGGCTGGCAAATCTCCACGCTATAGTGTTGTGCCAGTACAAGAAAAAGGTCTACCACCATTCCGCCATGCCACAAAGCCCGTAGTATGCCGTACCTGCCAACACATAACATATACCCCTCTGTTGTCTGGGTTGCTTGTTTGGTGGACCACCATGATACATGCTCTGTCACCAGTATAGCTCTCTGCCCCTTCATGCTTGTTTTTTCTACTATACAAGGCACTTACTAACTGCCATAGAAGAGACTTTTTCTACACGTTACGCAGACTTGTCTCCATGCTCTATAGGAGAATAGGGCATAAAGATCTCTAGGGATCAAAGAAAGATCCTAGATGACCTCTACTCGGCAAACAATAAGGATCAGCTAAGGAAGTGGGTCTGATTTGAAGCAGGCAGGAAGGAGTTAGCAGAACCGGGAAGGACATGGGTAACTTGGCCTCATCGCATGTATTTTTTGGAATTGCTCCGCTAGAGCCGAGAGTTCTCCTTCATAATGTCAGATTATTGGGAGACGACCAACAAAGTACAACATTGGTCGGGTATCCGATGTCATGGCGGCTAAAGGCGGGGCCCGACTTAGCTGTACTTGTGTCAGGCGCGAGAGTAGAGGTGATAGTCAGCAAATATTACATGTCTGGAAAACCAGGGCAGCTGTGATCTTAGAGGCATGTCTACAAGGTCCCGAGAGGTGCCCTCTGATGGCCAAGTGGTGGACCACCTACCTAAAGGAGTGTTTCCCACGCTACCTCTCCCACCACCACCTGATCATGCGAATGTCAGGGCATAACGGGAGGTCCACAGGTAGAACAACACTGGTGTAGATGATGAATTTGCCCCAACACCCTGTGGCTCTTAAGCTATTCGGGAACTACAACTCCCATCAGGGAGACAGTAGACAGTATCAGAGCAGGGAAAATCCCTCTTGGAACGTATGAGTCTATAATAAGGTTTTTCCTTTTTTGCTCATATATCTGGGTTAAGATGGAAAAAACGTCTTGGTATAGTCTTGCTGGAAAACGGATGATTGTAGGAAAAATAGGTTTGTGGTAAAGGCATTAACCAACGTAACCTTACATTCCTTGGCTCATACCCAGACAACCAGAGACTCCTCAAAGCTGGAGACGTGAACATGTCAGTTTTCCATCTATCGGCCCCCACAATAGGCCCAGACAGAAGTCAGTGGGAGACTTCAATGACTCGGGTTAAGAGCCTTATTTATTGACCGATTCCTTCCTTCCTTCCACGAGTGGGCTGTCAACTGCTGTCCTTCCGTCTGCATCAGCTACCCCAGGAGGCACCCATATTTCTTACTCCAAAAATCTCCAACCTTTATAGAGAGAAAACATTTGGTCTCGAATCCAAACCCTCAGATATAGAACTGACAAGTTATGTCAGGCTGAGGCTAAATTGTAAGAGATTTGCTTGTAGTTCCATATTCTCCCACCTGTAGTCACTGCCTGCCCCAGCCAAGTAATGTATTAATAATGTATCATACTACCCTCTATGTACATGAGAATATAACTGCTATAATACTGCTCCCTATGTACAATATATCTACTATAATACTGCTCCTATGTACAAGAATATAACTGCTATAATACTGCCCCTATATACAAGAATATAACTACTATAATACTGCACCCTATGTACAAGAATATAACTACTATAATACTGCCCCCTATGTACAAGAATATAACTACTATAATGCTGCCCCTATGTACAAGAATATAACTACTATAATACTGCCCCCTATGTACAAGAATATAACTACTATAATACTGCCCCCTATGTACAAGAATATAACTACTGTAATACTGCCCCCTATGTACAAGAATATGACTACTATAATACTGCCCCTATGTACAAGAATATAACTACTGTAATACTGCCCCCTATGTACAAGAATATAGTATAATACTTCCCCCTATGTACAAGAATATAACTAGTATAATACTGCCCCCTATATACAAGAATATAACTACTATAATACTGCCCCCTATGTACAGGAATATAACTACTGTAATACTGCCCCCTATGTACAAGAATATAGTATAATACTGCCCCCTATGTACAAGAATATAGTATAATACTGCCCCCTATGTACAAGAATATAACTAGTATAATACTGCCCCTATATACAAGAATATAACTACTATAATACTGCCCCTATGTACAAGAATATAACTACTATAATACTGCCCCTATGTACAAGAATATAACTACTATAATACTGCCCCTATGTACAAGAATATAACTAGTATAATACTGCCCCCTATGTACAAGAATATGACTACTATAATACTGCCCCTATGTACAAGAATATAACTACTGCAATACTGCCCTCTATGTACAAGAATATAACTACCATAATACTGCCCCCATGTACAAGAATATAACTACTATAATACTGCCCCATATGTACAAGAATATAACTACTATAATACTGCCCCCTATGTACAAGAATATAGCTACTATAATACTGCCCCTATGTACAAGAATATAACTACTATAATACTGCCCCATATGTGCAAGAATATAACTACTATAATACTGCCCCCTATATACAAGAATATAACTATTATAATACTGCGCCTATGTACAAGAATATAACTACTATAATACTGCCCCATATGTACAAGAATATAACTACTATAATACTGCCCCCTATGTACAAGAATATAACTAGTATAATACTGCCCCCTATATACAAGAATATAACTACTATAATACTGCTTCTATATACAAGAATATAACTACTATAATACTGCCCCTATGTACAAGAATATAACTACTATAATACTGCCCCATATGTACAAGAATATAACTAGTATAATACTGCCCCCTATGTACAAGAATATAACTACTATAATACTGCTTCTATATACAAGAATATAACTACTATAATACTGCTCCTATGTACAAGAATATAACTACTATAATACTGCTTCTATATACAAGAATATAACTACTATAATACTGCCCCTATACACAAGAATATAACTACTATAATACTGCCCCCTATGTACAAGAATATAACTACTATAATACTGCCCCCTATATACAAGAATATAACTGCTATAATACTGCTTCTATATACAAGAATATAACTACTATAATACTGCTCCTATGTACAAGAATATAACTGCTATAATACTGCCCCTATGTATAAGAATATAACTACTATAATACTGCCCCCTATGTACAAGAATATAACTACTATAATACTGCCCATATATTCAAGAATATAACTACTATAATACTGCCCCCTATATACAAGAATATAACTACTATAATACTGCCCCCTATGTACAAGAATATAACTACTATAATACTGCCCCTATGTACAAGAATATAACTACTATAATACTGCCCCCTATGTACAAGAATATAACTACTATAATACTGCTCCTATGTACAAGAATATAACTACTATAATACTGCCCCTATGTACAAGAATATAACTGCTATAATACTGCCCTTATATTCAAGAATATAACTACTATAATACTGCTCCTATGTACAAGAATATAACTACTATAATACTGCTCCTATGTACAAGAATATAACTACTATAATACTGCTCCTATATACAAGAATATAACTACTATAATACTGCCCCCTATGTACAAGAATATAACTACTATAATACTGCTCCTATGTACAAGAATATACCTACTATAATACTGCCCCTATGTACTAGAATATACCTACTATAATACTGCCCCTATGTACAAGAATATACCTACTATAATACTGCTCCTATATACAAGAATATAACTAGTATAATACTGCCCCTATGTACAATAATATAACTACTATAATACTGCTCCTATGTACAAGAATATAACCACTATAATACTGCCCCCTATGTACAAGAATATAACTACTATAATACTGCCTCCTATGTACAAGAATATAGCTACTATAATACTGCCCCCTATGTACAAGAATATAACTACAATAATACTGCCTCCCATGGATGGTAATATTTATGAGTATTCCTCCATGAATGCAGTGTATACAGCTCATTACTTGGAATACTCTGTGTATATATTTGTCATCACTTCTAGCGGTTTTGATTCGCTGTCACTTTCTAGTCATTGTGCTCCGTCGTGTATGTACACAGTCATCTGGAGATCAGAGCAGCGCTCGCTGACATATCCTGATAAATCATCTTCCAGATTGTTGGGTCTCATTCTACGGTCGGGTTCCTCTCATCAAACATCTCAGCCTGAACCTCTCATCTCCGGACACGTTCCCATTCAGCGTCTCTGTACACCTGTACAAGCTGATGATGTTTGCCGTGGGACTGGACCCCCACCACACAGGCTGCGAAAGAAAAGGGGCAACAATCCAAGTGCTAAGCAAAGTGTGACGGAATATGTCAAATGTCCGGCAACCCCACGTCAGGGCCGGTGTATAGAATATTGATGGGCTCATGAATGAGGCTCAAAGCAAATGATTCCTGGAACTTTAAGAGGAATGTGGAACAGGTCGGGACAAGGAGCAGAAAGGAGCCTATTTATAATCCGCATCAGATAAGTTACTTATCCTTCTAATACCCAAAGCAGAAATGACGAAAGCTCAAAGTCTATACTGCTGTTATCTCTCAGCCCCTTCCTTATCTTTAGTTACCGAGAATATCATGGAGACCTTATAACTTCCCATCATCACATCGTAATGTCTACATAATAGGATTACATCTTCAGCTCCTCTTCAGCAGTTGCTCCTCATACTTAATTTTTTTTTTCGTTCTGATTAAATATTGATGTAGATTTTTTAACAAGTGTCTCCCCGCCCCTCGTAAAGTTTGTACCACCAATCGTGTGACTTCTCAATAGGTTGTGATAAAATACCGAATATTTATCCGGCTTTTTAGGAGCTGACTGACATTGAGCTCTCTATACGTTTTCAAGGATTGACCTTCCTGAGTCTCCATGTATACATTTATTGCATGATGCCCCCTTCTTCACCATAGGGCAGTGACCCCTTGTGTACACACAAATATGTGAAGGTCTATGACATACCATCAACTATGTTCCTTAAGATTTCCAACCTACTTTTTAGCCTTTGTTGTATTCACATAGATGAGTATTATTACCATTTACATTTTCTCCTTACCCTTTATGTACAACTTCTGCCTATAAAAGATAAACTTTGCCTGCTCTGAACATCATGCATGACGCTCTTCACCCTTTTACGAGGTCCACTGCTGGCAAGCTGCAGATGATCAGTTGCTGTATGATGACCACATTGATGACCGAGGCAGTGGTTGGCACAGCCACCTGGCATCACTCCTATGATGGGTTCTAATCCAACTAGGATTTGGCATAATCTCCCGTTCCCTCCCACATTCAAAATATTTGCTGACAAATTTACTGGCATAGTCTTCTAGGGTATGTGAGGTCTATGGATACACCAACCCATCTAAGGGCAAGATAATTGATCTACAAGACAGGGATGGGGGTCAAAAGCCAAGGTCATTTCAGGTTTATTCCAGAATATTGAAGAACATAGACCCATCACGACCAACCCACTGACTAAGGCTATGGTGGATGTCGTCTGGCAAGAATATTGAAGAACGTAGACCCATCACGACCAGCCCACTGACTAAGGCTATGGTGGATGTCGTCTTTCAGGTGACAACTCCAACATTTTGCCTTCCAAGCCATTAAACTCTATTGATAATTGCCCAGACTCATACCATATGTATATAATATATGTGACAAATGTCATGATCTTACCTTTGATCTCTTTGATGAGGGTGTCCTGTGTTTCCCTGAGTGATTGTTGCCAACAGGTTCTCCTGGCATGCTCATGGACACTTGAGAACCAACGTTGCACATCGGTACATTGCCTTTCTCAGGCACCTTCCTCCGTATGATGTGTGCTCCAACTCCCTCAGCGCTGTTTTGTCCTCCACCTTCCATTGGTTGGATGTGGTATTCTGTCCCTCTGAACTGGAGAACTCCCAAGAGAGATGCTCCATTATAATTCACCGCCGCGATAGATTCCGGGTCATGATTTACAGTACCGGTAAAGTAACTGCCAGATTCGGAAAGACCATTGGCATCTGACTGTCCATTTCTGCCAACGTACTGTACTGTCAAGTCCTCTGAGAGAAAGCTGGGATCTCGCTCCAAATCTAGAACCAATTCTTCACCGAAAGCACGAAATCGGAAATTGAGGTGACTTTCCGAGGATACCTCGATACCATTTCCAGACCAGCCTGGCTGCTCCTGGCGGAAGCTTGAGTTTAGTCTTTCCGGAAACACAATTTCCTCCTTGTAACCGGCTAGAGGTCTCTCTCCAAGAGCAAGAACCACATGTACCCAAGCAGCAGTAACAACACTGAGGCAGAACATGACCATGAAGGAGGACATCTTCATCGTCACCCTGAGAACCTACAAAATGTAAACTTAAGTTGCTAAAAAAAATATCAATCAATTGACTTAAAATCCAACGAACTTACAAAAAAAAGTGCACCAAAAATGATGAACCTGAAATGAGTCCTGAAGTAAAGAAGATGACTCTGTACCCTGTGAAGTGTTCTCCAAAGCTTATTTCATTGGGAGAAAGTCCATCTTTCCATCCTTGGAGTCAATTCTGGGCGTTTTTTTTTTTTTTCTGCTAATAATTTCCTTTTCTTAGAAATTCAAGTTTTGCTGATTTTGTTCCACCTCAAACTTCTTTGCAAAGATATAAAAAAAAGCAAAAAAAAAAAAAAATGAAATCCAGTAATGGAATTAAACTGATAAGATCAGAACCCAGGAATTAATTTTCTTTGCCCAAAAAGCAAAAAAAAAAGTTGGCGTTCTGTTGTAAAAGCGTCTTGGCTGTGCTCCTCGCTGCTCGTTCCTTCCTTTCCCCTCTTGTTCTGTGAACTGACTGATCATTTAGCAGCGGGCTGTATTTAACAGCTGTCTCCGCTGAGCCCAGATTGGCTGGAACTTTTTTTTGTTTGTTTCCTCTCTCTAATCAAAAATTGATGAAGCTCAAACTCTGGGGATAGTTTTTTTTTAAATTTTGTTCATAAATGATGATTAATATCTTGCTCCCTCCCCTACTAATTAATCCCCCACCCAGATAAAGAAAGACCCCTGAATAAAAGTTCTTAAGGTTGGAAAGAGTTAAGCGAGCAATGATCCAGCCCTCCAAGTTCAGAAGGCTGTGGAGAACGATTGAGTCTCGCTTCCAACTTCTGACACAGCTGTTTTAATGTATGTCTGTATTGCTCGTTCCCAGCTTAGTTCTACTGAGCCTCACCCGCCTGTCTCTCCGGTGGAGCTTTTATTGTATTTTTGGATTATTTATCTTTTTTGTCTTCTTTTCCATAACTAGATTGCTTGGTATAGACGGCAGCATGGCATTGACGTTCCTGAAGATCCCTAATGACTCTAGTGATGCCAACTGCTGACACGAAAAACGTGGCACCCGGAGCTTTTGTCTAACTTCCAGTTCTGTCATATTTATCAATAGCGGATAATTTTACAATATTTTGTTCTGGCGTTTTTAGCTAACTATTCTAGATGCTTAACAAGTTTCGAGATGTGTGTCATGGGACATCACTATCTTTCAATTTTTGGGCAATTGTGCCGTAATATGACCTTAATGACCACCATTATTATGTGACCTTTCATGACCTTGTGTCCTGCGCTTCATAAATCTCTAAATTTGTCCATTTTACCTCACTCATGAGCCTTTTCCTTGATATAAACAACCCAAACCCATAACAATGTCTTCATGGCGTGTTACCGAAAACAATCATCCATCCAGCAACATGGTCCTTCAAGCTCTCTGTTACCAAAGATGGTCTTGTACGGCTCCTGGACTCCTCATCTTCCTCATGACCTCCATAGTTTTTCTCCTCTGTAACCGTAAAATGATCCATCGTTGTAGTTCTTGGTCCTAGTTTCTACCACTCACGACAACGTCAAGTCTATGTCAACCAAAATGTCCAGGAAATTTTGGGACCTAATTTTGTGTGGGCAATGTTCTAGTCAACCTTGTCTTGTCCTACATTTTGAATGTTGACAACTAATAGTTGACCATTGGGGGTCATAGATTAATTTTGGACCCACTCTATAGTTTGCGTGATGCTTTAACAAAGCTAAGTCCATCTACCCAACCCTTCCATAGAATATAGGATCCGTCCCCAGAAATAGGTCTTACGTGACCCCTTTAGGCCCTCCTGTGTTAAGGCACGTTCATGTAATCTTGGTGACCCTGCTCTTGTCTGGTCATCTCCTCACACATCTCTTTCCTCTGACGTACCAGGAAGATGCGGTTTATGGGTTTTGTAGAAAAACAAACCAGAATCTCTGTCTATGAAAACGTTTTCCCCTGAAAGACTGAGTAGATAATATTTACACGCCCAGGGGTTCATTTATTTTTCATATGAATGTGAACCACTAAGTTTATTTTTCCTGAGATTCTGCATTACGGCAGGATCTGATGTCTGAGAGGAGCGCGGCAGAGCTATTCCTACCAGCCAGAGCATGGCGGTGGGCACCATATTTTACAATCCGTCTTCTCACCATGTGAAGACCATATAGTATATACCGTATAGTATGCCCTTGTAGGGTCTGCCACCTGAAGACTTTTTTTTTATCGGCCTAGTGTCTCCTGTGTTGTGACGTCATCAGTAAGAGCCTGGTGATGTCACTCTCCACCAGGACTAGGTCCATGATTCTCTCCATCTTGCTCTTTTCAGATAATGTCATACGGATATAATGAAACGTGGACCACAGAGCTTACAGTCTATCAGTGTCACCATCTCTGCTATAGACGTTGTATTAGATGGGCGATATTAAGACACTGTCCACATCCCGGTAGTGGCTTCTGTGTGTAATTTGTGTTTCCTGTGACGAGGAGAGGAAGTGGCCACTGCACAACTTGATTTAACTCCTCATTAGTAATTACCGGCCCGATGATGACATCCATAGATAATATTCTTTGTAATACCATCAGCGTAAATACCAGGAAGGTGGACGTTGTAGTTCCCTGGAACAGATGGTAAGTCATAGTCTATCATTATCCTGCATCCTGAGCTTCGATATTCTGCACCCCAAGTGTTAATAACGTCATTATCCTGTACCCCGCATACCGCAGAATAAATGTGGAGCCATTTAGACGACCCACTGATGCTTCTAGATGATGGATAAGCGTCTGTCTGTATTTGTAAGCATTGAGAACACCCTTAACATTGACCAAATTCACAACTTTGCTGAAATGCAGCCCCAAATTTTTCGGACCCTCGACCGTGCTTCACTGTTAATGCAGATCTTCATTATTGTGCCACCCCCCAGCCTTTCCGGAACAAAACGTCTTTTGTTACAGTGACATATTTCACATTGCAAGTCATCAGTCCAGAGCACCTGCTGTCATTTTTTGGCACCCCAGCTCTTATGTTTCCGTGCATGTTTGCATCACTTGGCCTTGCTTCCATGTGGAAGGATTGGTTTGTGGACACATTTCCTCCATGACGGCCACTTCTGACCAGACTTCACAGACCCATAGATGGATGTTGCTGGGTCTCCTTGGTTCCTGCCTGTTCTGAGCTGATGGCACTGCTGGACATCTTCCGATCTGTAAGGGAAGTAAGCATGATGTGTCTTTCTTTTGCCACACTACGTTTCCTTGGTTGATCACAGCATTTTCAGTCTTCAATGTTCACCATTTCTTGATGTTTCCCCAAAACTGCTCAAAAAGAACATCTTAAAATCCCAGTATGCTATGAATTCTTTGCCTTAGAGAGACCTTACTGATGCAGTATAACTACCTTGTTTCTTGTTGCTTTACTCAGTCTTGGTTGTTATGATCCGGAACCATGGAAGACCACCATAACTCATTGGTAAAGGGTGACAAGAGCATTAGCAACTAATCTGGCCGCCATCCCCTTACTAACCATCAACACTAGAAGTAGCCGAGGGGTGAACTAACATCCTGTGTACCGCGAACCCAGCCGGAGAACTAACTATCCTAAAGGAAGGAAAGATGAATAACTCTCTGCCTCAGAAAATGGACAAAGAATAGCAAGCCCCCCACATTCAAAGACTGCGGTGATATAGAAAAACACAATACACAGATAGATGATAGGATTAGCAAAAGGTGAGGCCCCACTGACTAAAATAGGAAAGGACAGGAAAGGGGCTGATGGTGGCCAGAGAAAAACCCTGCAAAATTCCAAATTCCTGATAGTACAAAAAGGCCCTCAGATCGCACGATCTGTACTCCGTCCTATACCAGGCGCTCTTGTCATACCAATGAACAGAAAACAAGAATCATTACAAATTCAAAAAGCCACAAACACATGGACTTTTAGGAGCTATACTCCAAACAAAACTGCAGGGAGTTTCCCAGCTAAGCAACTGAGAGGGAAGATTCCTGCATGCAAATAAACTGAAAATAACCACAGCAAAAGACAAACTCAGATAAGAGTAAAAGAACCAGACAACAAATAAAGAGCAAAGCACTTATCTGGGGTAGATGTGGTGTGGAGCAGAATGAAGCAGGCTGGTGAACAAAGAACAACTGACATCCGGCATAGCCTGCTAGCAGACCAGGATTTAAATAAGCAGAGAGTTAGCAAAGGAAAGGCCCATTGCTCAACACACCTGGTCTATGTCCAAACCATTCCTGGCCACAAGAGGGAGCCTCCCAGTAGCCAAAGCATAACTGACATTCACAACACTTGATATAGTGTCTTGCCTATGACATGAAACTGTCTTCCACAACCACACCTTTGTAGCAGAGTTTTTTTGTCTGCTTCTCACCCAGTTTTAAGCCTCCTACACAGTTGTGTCTGTTTCAGTTACTGACTGTGTTTTAACCTACAGAAGAAAATGATGACGGTTATCACTTATCTGGTATAATAGGTTCCTCATACACCTGACTATAAACCTTTGCGCTCTGTGTACACATTTGAATGGCTAATAAAGGTGACATCCTCACCTGTGACATGTTCACTTGTAATCAGTGTGTGCATAGAAGCTGAGTGAGTGTCTGGGGTCCAGACAGACTCTTGCATCTTTCATTCAGCCACTGACATTTCTGGATTGTGAGTCATGGGGAAAGCAAAATAATTGTTAATGGATCTAAGGGAAACGATAGTAGAACTGTATAAAACAGGAAAGGGATACAAAAAGATATATAGAATTGATAATGCCAGTCAGCAGTGTCCAAACTGTGATTAACAAATGGAAAATCAGGGGCTCTGTAAAAACCAAACCACGATTAGGTAGATCAACAACAATTTCAGGCACAACTGCCAGGAAAATTGTTCAGCATGCAAAGAAAACCCCACAAATAACATCAGCTGCAATACAGGAGTCACTGAAAACTAGTGGTGCGGCTGCTTCATGATGCACAATAAGGAGGCACTGGAAGAAAAATGGTCAGCATGGTTGAGTCACCAGAAGAAAGCCATTACTGCGCAAATGCTACAAAGTATCTCACCTACAAGCCCCCAAACACCCCAGAGACAAGCCTCTAAGCAGCCCAGAGAGAAGCCTCCAAACAGCCCAGAGACAAGCCCCCAAACAGCACAGAGAGAAGCCTCCAAACAACACAGAGACAAGCCCCCAAACATCCCAGAGACAAGCCTCCAAACAGCCCAGAGACAAGCCCCCAAACACCCCAGAGACAAGCCTCTAAGCAGCCCAGAGAGAAGCCTCCAAACAGCCCAGAGACGAGCCTCCAAACAGCCCAGAGACAAGCCTCCAAACAGCACAGAGACAAGCCCCCAAACATCCCAGAGACAAGCCTCCAAACAGCCCAGAGACAAGCCCCCAAACACCCCAGAGACAAGCCTCTAAGCAGCCCAGAGAGAAGCCTCCAAACAGCGCAGAGACAAGCCACCAAACAGCCCAGAGACGAGCTCCCAAACATCCCAGAGAGAAGCCTCCAAACAGCACAGAGACAAGCCCCCAAACATCCCAGAGACAAGCCTCCAAACAGCCCAGAGACAAGCCCCCAAACACCCCAGAGACAAGCCCCCAAACAGCCCAGAGACAAGCCCCCAAACACCCCAGAGACAAGCCTCTAAGCAGCCCAGAGAGAAGCCTCCAAACAGCCCAGAGACAAGCCACCAAACAGCCCAGAGACAAGCCTCCAAACAGCCCAGAGACAAGCCCCCAAACAGCCCAGAGAGAAGCCTCCAAACACCCCAGAGACAAGCCTCTAAGCAGTCCAGAGAGAAGCCTCCAAACAGCCCAGAGACAAGCCTCCAAACATCCCAGAGACAAGCCTCCAAACAGCCCAAAGACAAGCCCCAAACAGCCCAAAGACAAGCCTTCAAACAGCCCAGAGACAAGCCCCCAAACAGTCCAGAAACAAGCCCCCAAACAGTCCAGAGACAAGCCTCCAAACAGCCCAGAGACAAGCCCCCAAACAGCCCAGAGACAAGCCACCAAACAGTCCAGAGACAAGCCCCCAAACAGTCCAGAGACAAGTCTCCAAACAGCCCAGAGACAAGCCCCCAAACAGCCCAGAGACAAGCCACCAAACAGCCCAGAGACAAGCCCCCAAACAGTCCAGAGACAAGCCCCCAAACAGCCCAGAGACAAGCCTCCAAACAGCCCAGAGACAAGCCTCCAAACAGCCCAGAGACAAGCCACCAAACAGTCCAGAGACAAGCCCCCAAACAGCCCCAGAGACAAGCCACCAAACAGCCCAGACACAAGCCTCCAAACAGCCCAGAGACGAGCCTCCAAACAGCCCAGAGACAAGCCCCTAAAACAGCCCCAGAGATAAGCCCCCAAACAACACAGAAACAAGCCTCCAAACAGCCCAGAGACAAGCCTCCAAACAGCCCAGAGACGAGCCTCCAAACAGCCCAGAGACAAGCCTCCAAACAGCCCAGAGACGAGCCTCCAAACAGCACAGAGACGAGCCTCCAAACAGCCCAGAGACGAGCCTCCAAACAGCCCAGAGACGAGCCTCCAAACAGCCCAGAGACAAGCCTCCAAACAGCGCAGAGACGAGCCTCCAAACAGCCCAGAGAAAGCCCCCAAACAGCCCAGAGACGAGCCTCCAAACAGCCCAGAGACAAGCCCCCAAACAGCACAAAGACAAGCCTCCAAACAGCCCAGAGACAAGCCTCCAAACAGCCCAGAGACGAGCCTCCAAACAGCCCAGAGACAAGCCCCCAAACAGCACAAAGACAAGCCTCCAAACAGCCCAGAGACAAGCCTCCAAACAGCCCAGAGACGAGCCTCCAAACATCCCAGAGACGAGCCTCCAAACTTCTGGAACAAGGTAATTTGGAGTGATGAGACCAAAATCGACATTTTTGGCCACAACCATAAACGTTACATTTGGAAAGGAGTCAACAAGGACTATGATGAAAGGAACACCATTTCTTCTGTAAAGCATGGAGATGGATCGCTGATGATGTGGGGGATGTGTGAGCTACAAAGGCACAGGAAACTTGGTCAGAAGGAAAGATGAATGCAGCATGTTATCAGCAATTACTGGAGGCAAATGTGCACTCATCAGCCCGGAAGCTGCGTATGGGATGTACTTGGACGTTCCAACATGACAACGATCCAAGGCCAAGTCGACCTGTCATTGGCTACAGCAGACCAAAGTGAAGGTTCTGGAGTGGCCATCTCAGTCTCCTGATCTCAATATCATTCAGCCACTCTGGCTAGAAGTCAAGCAACGCGCAGTTCATGCAAGAAAGCCCAGGAATTTACAGGAATTGGAGGCGCCAAGAAGAATGGGCAGCTTTAGCATCTGACCAAGAAGAATGGGCAGCTTTACCATCTGACCAAGAAGAATGGGCGGCTTTACCACATGAGAAAATAAAGAGCCTTATCCACAACTACCACAAAAGACTTCAAGCTGTCATTGATGTTAGAAGGGGCAATACACGGTATTAAGAACTGGGGGATGGGAACTTTTCATCAGTGTCATTTGGATGTTTTTGGTTGTCATTATGATTTTAAAAGAGAATGCACAATAAATGGCTTCATCCGACCACTAACCATGAGGGGAAAAAAGATATTGTGCTATCATTCATATTCTCTGAAAAAAGGCCAAGAAAGAAAAAAATCTGCCGGGGTGTGTAAACTTTTGAGCACAACTGTACACGTGTTGGTGTACGTTCTGTGTGTACATGTGTTGGTGTGCGCTCTGTGTGTTCAGATGTTGGTTTGTGCTCTGTGTGTACACATGTACATGTGCGCTTTCTGTATACACGTGTGGCTGTGTGCCCTGTGTTTACACTTATGGGTGTGTGCTCTCTGTACACATGTTGGTGTGCGCTCTGTGAACATGTGTGGGTGCATGCTCTGTTTGTACATGTGTAGATGGGCGCTTTCTGTATACATGTGTTTGTGTGTGCTCTATGTGTACACATGTTGGTACACGTGTTGGTGTGCCCTATGTATGTACACATGTTGGTGTGCACTCTGTGTGCATATGTGTTGGTGTGTGCTCTCTGTACACATGTTGGTGCGCTCTCTGTGTACATGTATGGGTGCGTGCTTTCTGTGCACAGGTGTTGGTGTGCGCACTGTGGGTACACGTGTGCTCTGTGTATTCACCTGTTTGTGTGCGCTGTCTGTGTACACGTGTGGGTGAGCACTCTCTATGTGTACACGTGTGGGTGTGTGAGCTCTGTGTACATGTGTGGGTGTGCACTCTGTGTACACATGTTAGTGTGCGCTCTCTATGTGCTCACATGTGGGGCTGTGCTCTGTGTACACATGTGGGTGTGTGCTCTCGATGTACACGTGTAGTTGCGCGCTCTGTGTGTTCACGTGTTGATGCGCACTCTGTACATGTGTGGCTGCGCGCTCTGTGTGTTCACATGCTGATGCGCACTCTGTACATGTGTGGCTGCATGCTCTGTGTGTTTACCTGTGGGTGCCCTCTCTCTGTGTTCCCGTGTTGGTGCGCTCTCTCTATATACATGTGAGTGTACTCTCTCTGTGTACACGTGTGGCTGCGAACTCTGTGTGTTCATGTGTTGGTGCGCACTCTCTGTATATGTGGGGCTGTGCACTTTGTGTGTTCACGTGTTGGTGCGCACTGTGTACATGTGTGGCTGTGCGCTCTGTGTGTACACATGTTGATGTGCACTCTGTACAATTGTGGCTGCACGCTTTGTATGTTTACCTGGACTGCCGAGACCCACCAACCGGTTCCCCCTCCCCACCGCGCAATGAATGAGACCACACATGGAATATCTTTCTTTTGTTCTTTATTGAAGGTATCCACGTAACACCATTCAATGTTGATATAAAAGGGGGTTGCTTGTTATTTTGGCCACAGCTTTAACCACAGGCACAAATCCGCCTTAAACCTGAGGGAGGAGGCCCGATGCCTACGGCCGTCCGTGGCAGGTTGGCTCTCACCAAATCCCTCTTCCACCGGCTGTGACTTTGAAATTGAACCATAACCTTTTTCCGTAGGCACAAAACCGCCTTAAACCTGAGGGAGGAGGCCCGATGCCTACGGCCGTCCGTGGCAGGTAGGTTCTCCAAATCCCTCTTCCACCAGCTTTGACTTCCGAACTTGTAACAGAACCTTCTTAAGGGAGGGAGGGCGGGCGATGCTCACCCTGAGGGCAGATGTGGTAAGAGGAAGGAGGGACTCCGGCAGCTGTTTATATGCCCTGGAGGAGGTCCCAGCAGCGAAGGGGGGTCAGCGGGGGGCATTGCACAATGGGAAGGAGGGAGAGGTGACCATGGGGGACGTAGCGAGGGGCTCAGCAGTCAGGGGCAGCGGCATCGGCCGCAGTGCCCTGCAGACTGCCGAGACCCACCAACCGGTTCCCCCTCCCCACCGCGCAATGAATGAGACCACACATGGAATATCTTTCTTTTGTTCTTTATTGAAGGTATCCACGTAACACCATTCAATGTTGATATAAAAGGGGGTTGCTTGTTATTTTGGCCACAGCTTTAACCACAGGCACAAATCCGCCTTAAACCTGAGGGAGGAGGCCCGATGCCTACGGCCGTCCGTGGCAGGTTGGCTCTCACCAAATCCCTCTTCCACCGGCCACGGAGTGGCGAAGGCCCAAGCCTGAGCTGCGACCCCCACACAGGGCCCTTATGGCCCGCTCAACCCCGTCCTTACTGTCCGACAGGAAATTGTCTAGGCCTATATCATTAAGGCTAAAACCATCCTCTAGCACCAAACGGCTGACCTCTGATTCCAGCATCTCGTGTCCAGGCACTATCCCTCTTCCTGACGCTATAAATTTGGCGATCTGCATATTAACGTGTTGCCTTGACCTTTCCACAGCTGCTATGTTCCTTGCCCCTGTACAACTCAATCTCGGTAATATACTGGACCATACCCCCACTACGTTGCTAAAGAAGCTGCTGAACTTATCTAGGAAAGAAGCTGCTGAACTTATCTAGGACCACTTGCATGACCGCAAGCAGATCCTGGATCCTCACATTTACCAGGTCATTTCCACCCGTGAATGACCAGCACCAGTAGGCCAGTGGCTACTCTGGATATGCTCACTACCACGGGCAGGACCTGGGCCCAGGCCAGGCCCCGAACTCTTCTCCAGTGAAACTTGAGGTCACAAACTCCCAGCACGCTTCCACCCGGTCTCGACTCAGTCCGCCGTGCTGCCCAGAATATGTGTGAGTGACCTAGGATCCAGATGCTAGGTCTCGACAGATCTAAAAGAAAAACGGTTACCTCTCTTGTGTGCAAAACATTTTCCATCATCGTGTCAGTAAACATCATTGTATTAATGTTTCTTTAGGTTTGAAGGTGCTTAGATAAATAAATATATGTATATCATTTCGGTTAACAATTTTTTTTTTTTTTTTTTTGTGTAATATATAAACGTGCCAAACAGTGGACAACTGGTGGCAGGGAACTACAGGACTGCACGGATAGGTATGAAGCTGGCCCTTGCTGCCTCGGTTGTCGTGTCGATGCGGAAGGAGTGCATGCCATAATCTCCTGGTTGTAGGTCCAGGTAGGAAATAGACATTTTGAGCAATGCCGAAAGTTGTGTCGCCATGAGCGGGATCACTCTGCGTGCTCCAAGAAGAATTTGTTGGGAACCCAAGACTCTAAGTGTCGCTGCAAGGTAAGGATGGGACATAGGATACCTGAAAACGGGAAAATAGGGAACCAAACTCCTCTACCGAGCTGATCTGTTTTGGAGCGCC
Organism: Anomaloglossus baeobatrachus; assembly: GCF_048569485.1. Taxonomy (NCBI): domain Eukaryota; kingdom Metazoa; phylum Chordata; class Amphibia; order Anura; family Aromobatidae; genus Anomaloglossus; species Anomaloglossus baeobatrachus. Next base: position 126,608,050 of record NC_134364.1, read on the forward strand.
TTATGCGAACCCGTACTCCACCATTGCAAACTATAACATTGTCGCGTAACAGACCACCGGTGCGACCTAGGGACCTGCTAACTAATTCGCTGACCGTCAAGGCTCCGAAGAATGCTAGCGAGAAGGCGGCCGAGAACAAGAGGACCTCGCTGTCATTGGTGCAAACGTCACCTAGCTGGTTTATTATGCCGGAAAGGATGGCGAATGAATTGGCCTTCCTGTTCTCCGTGCACCAGCGCTTCCAGCCTTTAACGGCCTGTTTGAACAGAAAGGCCTTGGTGACATCGGTCCATCCAGGAACCTGAAAGTGAGAGGCTATTCCTGCAACCCGCAACTACGCTACTGTGCCCGGCAAGCCACTGGTATGTAGATGCGTTATGTCTCGAGCAACGGAATTGCCAAGAAAAACCGCGGACACCTGGCTAGGCAGCGGTTGAACTATATTGAAATCATTCGTCCCAAGCCTTACCATACAAATGCCACGTTGATGGGATGCCTTAATCAGCGGAATCAACTGTCCATGGGGACCGTCCAGAGGGACTGTGGACACTTTTGGCCATTGTTGTCAGATTCTGGGTGCAATGCTCGAAACTTCTGAAAATCAAATGCAATAAGGCATCAGCGATAGTATTATCAATCCCCGGTATGTGGATGGCCTTGACCCAGATATTATGTTCAAGGCACTTAAGAACTAAGTATCGTAGCAAGCTGATCACCGGTGGTGAGGAAGATGCGAGGTGGTTAACGGCGTGGACGACACTTATGTAGTCAGTCCTGAAGCGGGTCCGATTGTTCGCCAACTTTTCTGCCCAAAGACTTGTAGCTACTATTATAGGGAACAGCTCGAGTAAAGTTTTTTTTTTTTTTTTTTTTTTTGTCCACCCAGACAGGTGCCATGTGTTGGGCCAGCGATTAGCGTACCAATTGGGACCAAGGTAAACGCCGAATCCGGTGGACCCGGCAGCATCCGAAAATAGATATATCAGCGCTGGAAACTTCCTGTTCCTGGAAACATGAACGCCCATTGTAAGTAGCTATGAAGGACCTCCATACACCGAGCTCCTCACGTAGAGCGCTGGTGATGCAAATCCTTTGATGGGAGGCAGTTATGCTCCTAGTGGCCAGGCAGAGCCTCAGGGAAAAGCCCCTTCCCATGGGCCTGACTCTAAAGGCGAAGGCGAGCAAGCCTAATAGAGATTGCATTTGCGCCAGAGTTACCTTACGAACCGCGCAGAACCCGTCAATGAGCGATGTGGTTTTTTCAACCTTTTCGAGTGGTAGCCGAAACATCATGATAATTGAGTCTATTTCGATTCTCAAATGAAAAGGCAGGTCACATGGCCAACTGTTTTTTCGGCCAACAGCGGAAACCAAACTTGTCCGCTATGACCTGGACAGATTTTAACGCGGTTGAGCATGCTTTAGAGTTGGTGTGGGAAAACGAACAAGAAATCATCCAAATAATGGGTGACCAATTTATTCTTTGCTACGTCCTTAACCACCCATTCCAGGAAAGAGCTGAAGAGCTCGAAGTGTGAGCAGGATATGGAGCAACCCATGGTAATTCACATGTGGTACAGAATTTTTTGTTGAAATAGCACCCTAGCAGGTGGGACAATCGGGGTGCACTAGTAGCGGGTGAAAAACAGATGCTATGTCCGATTTTGCCATTAGTGCTCCTTACCCTGCTTTTCGCACCAGTGCGACCGCTTTGTCAAAAATGCGTAGGAAACTGCTGAGTCCTCTGTGGGGATGCCGTCATTGACTGACCGCCCAGCCGGGAAGGACAAGTAGTGTATGAGGCGAAATTCACCCTTTTCTTTCTTAGGCACTATCCCTAGGGGTGAAACGCGAGGGTTTAAGAATGGTAAATCTATAAATGGGCCTGCTAGTCGGCCTAACGCCACTTCCTTCAGTAGTTTGTTCGCCAGGACCTGTGGGAGGTCCCGGGCCGATTTGAGGTTGGGGGCGAAGGTTAGTTCTGAGGAGAACATAAAGGGGGATAAAGAAACCGTGGTTGAAACCGTCCCTAATAGCGTTGGCCGCAGCCTTATTGGGGTAACGTTCTAGCAATGGCTCACCCTGAGGGCAGATGTGGTAAGAGGAAGGAGGGACTCCGGCAGCTGTTTATATGCCCTGGAGGAGGTCCCAGCAGCGAAGGGGGGTCAGCGGGGGGCATTGCACAATGGGAAGGAGGGAGAGGTGACCATGGGGGACGTAGCGAGGGGCTCAGCAGTCAGGGGCAGCGGCATCGGCCGCAGTGCCCTGCATTGTTGCACTCTCTCTTTGTTCCCGTTTTGCTACGCACTCTCTCAGTACATGTGTGGGTGCACTCTCTCTGTGTACATGTATGGCTGTGTACTCTGTGTGTTTACCTGTGCGTGCACTCTCTCTGTGTGTTCACATGTTGGTGCGCACTCTGTACACATGTTGGTGCGCACTCTGTACACATGTTGGTGTGCACTCTGTACACATGTTGGTGCGCACTCTGTACACATGTTGGTGCGCACTCTGTACACATGTTGGTGCGCACTCTGTACACATGTTGGTGCGCACTCTGTACACATGTTGGTGCGCACTCTGTACACATGTTAGTGCGCACTCTGTACACATGTTGGTGCGCACTCTGTACACATGTTGGTGCGCACTCTGTACACATGTTGGTGCGCACTCTGTACACATGTTGGTGCGCACTCTGTACACATGTTGGTGCTCACTCTGTACACATGTTGGTGCACACTCTGTACACGTGGGGGTGCACTCTCTCTGTGTACATGTGTGGGTGCATTCTCTCTGTGTATGTGTGTTGCTGCGCGCTCTGTGTGTTCACGTGTTTATGCACTCTGTGTGTTTATCTGTGGGTGCACTCTCTCTGTGTACACGTGTGAATGCACTCTCTCTTTTTTAAACATGTACATGTGTGGCTGCGCGCTGTGTGTACACATGTGGGTGGCCTCTCTCTGTGTCCACGTGTGGGTGCACTCTCTCTGTGTACACGTGTGGGTACACTCTCTCTGTGTACACGTGTGGGTGCACTCTCTCTGTGTACACGTGTGGGTGCACTCTCTCTGTGTCCACGTGTGGGTGCCCTCTCTCTGTGTCCACGTGTGGGTGCACTCTCTCTGTGTACACGTGTGGGTGCCCTCTCTCTGTGTACACATGTGGGTGCTCTCTCTCTCTGTGTACACGTGTGGGTGCACTCTCTCTGTGTACACATGTGGGTGCTCTCTCTCTCTGTGTACACGTGTGGGTGCACTCTCTCTGTGTACACGTGTGGGTGCTCTCTCTCTGTGTACATGTGTGGGTGCACTCTCTCTGTGTACACGTGTGGGTGCTCTCTCTCTGTGTCCACGTGTGGGTGCTCTCTCTGTGTCCACGTGTGGGTGCACTCTCTCTGTGTCCACGTGTGGGTGCACTCTCTCTGTGTACACGTGTGGGTGCCCTCTCTCTGTGTCCACGTGTGGGTGCACTCTCTCTGTGTACACGTGTGGGTGCACTCCCTATGTGTCCACGTGTGGGTGCACTCTCTCTGTGTCCACGTGTGGGTGCACTCTCTCTGTGTCCACGTGTGGGTGCCCTCTCTCTGTGTCCACGTGTGGGTGCTCTCTCTCTGTGTACACGTGTGGGTGCAATCTCTGTTTACACGTGTAGGTGCTCTCTCTGTGTACACGTGTAGGTGCTCTCTCTGTGTACACGTGTGAGTGCAATCTCTGTGTACACGTTTGGCTGCGCGCTGTGTGTACACATGTGGCTGCGCGCTGTGTTACACGTGTCGCTGCGCGCTGTGTTTACACGTGTGGGTGCACTTTCTCTGTGTACACGTGTGGCTGCGCGCTGTGTGTACACGTATGGCTGCGCACTGTGTGTACACGTATGGCTGCGCACTGTGTGTACACGTATGGCTGCGCGCTGTGTGTACACGTATGGCTGCGCACTGTGTGTACACGTATGGCTGCGCGCTGTGTGTACACGTATGGCTGCGCACTGTGTGTACATGTGTGGCTGCGCGCTGTGTGTACACGTGTGGCTGCGCGCTGTGTGTACACGTATGGCTGCGCGCTGTGTGTACACGTGTGGCTGCACGCTGTGTGTACACGTGTGGCTGCGCGCTGTGTGTACACGTATGGCTGCGTGCTGTGTGTACATGTATGGCTGCGCGCTGTGTGTACACGTATGGATGCACTCTCTCTGTGTACACGTATGGCTGTGCGCTGTGTGTACACGTATGGCTGCGCGTTGTGTGTACACGTATGGCTGCGCGCTGTGTGTACACTTATGGCTGCGTGCTGTGTGTACACGTATGGATGCACTCTCTCTGTGTACACGTATGGCTGCGCGCTGTGTGTACACGTATGGCTGCGCGCTGTGTGTACACGTGTGGCTGCGCGCTGTGTGTACACGTATGGCTGCGTGCTGTGTGTACACGTATGGCTGCGCGCTGTGTGTACACGTATGGATGCACTCTCTCTGTGTACACGTGTGGCTGCGCGCTGTGTGTACACGTATGGCTGCGCGCTGTGTGTACACGTGTGGCTGCGCGCTGTGTGTACACGTATGGCTGCGTGCTGTGTGTACACGTATGGCTGCGCGCTGTGTGTACACGTATGGATGCACTCTCTCTGTGTACACGTGTGGCTGCGCGCTGTGTGTATACGTATGGCTGCGCGCTGTGTGTACATGTATGGCTGCGCGCTGTGTGTACACGTATGGCTGCGCGCTGTGTGTATACGTATGGATGCACTCTCTCTGTGTACACGTGTGGCTGCGCGCTGTGTGTACACGTATGGCTGCGTGCTGTGTGTACACGTATGGCTGCGCGCTGTGTGTACATGTATGGCTGCGCGCTGTGTGTACACGTATGGCTGCGCGCTGTGTGTATACGTATGGATGCACTCTCTCTGTGTACACGTGTGGCTGCGCGCTGTGTGTACACGTATGGCTGCGTGCTGTGTGTACACGTATGGCTGCGCGCTGTGTGTACACGTATGGATGCACTCTCTCTGTGTACACGTGTGGCTGCGCGCTGTGTGTATACGTATGGCTGCGCGCTGTGTGTATACGTATGGCTGCGCGCTGTGTGTACACGTATGGCTGCGCGCTGTGTGTACATGTATGGCTGCGCGCTGTGTGTACACGTATGGCTGCGCGCTGTGTGTATACGTATGGATGCACTCTCTCTGTGTACACGTGTGGCTGCGCGCTGTGTGTACACGTATGGCTGCGTGCTGTGTGTACACGTATGGCTGCGCGCTGTGTGTACACGTATGGATGCACTCTCTCTGTGTACACGTGTGGCTGCGCGCTGTGTGTATACGTATGGCTGCGCGCTGTGTGTATACGTATGGCTGCGTGCTGTGTGTATACGTATGGCTGCGCGCTGTGTGTATACGTATGGCTGCGCGCTGTGTGTACACGTATGGCTGCGCGCTGTGTGTACACGTATGGCTGCGCGCTGTGTGTACACGTATGGCTGCGCGCTGTGTGTACACGTATGGCTGCGCGCTGTGTGTATACGTATGGCTGCGCGCTGTGTGTACATGTATGGCTGCGCGCTGTGTGTACACGTATGGCTGCGCGCTGTGTGTACACGTGTGGCTGCGCGCTGTGTGTATACGTATGGCTGCGCGCTGTGTGTACACGTATGGCTGCGCGCTGTGTGTACACGTGTGGCTGCGCGCTGTGTGTACATGTATGGCTGCGCGCTGTGTGTACACATGTGGCTGCGCGCTGTGTGTACATGTATGGCTGCGCGCTGTGTGTACATGTATGGCTGCGCGCTGTGTGTATATGTATGGCTGCGCGCTGTGTGTACACATGTGGCTGCGCGCTGTGTGTACATGTATGGCTGCGCGCTGTGTGTACATGTATGGCTGCGCGCTGTGTGTATACGTGTGGCTGCGCGCTGTGTGTACATGTGTGGCTGCGCGCTGTGTGTACATGTATGGCTGCGCGCTGTGTGTACACGTGTGGCTGCGCGCTGTGTGTATACGTATGGCTGCGCGCTGTGTGTATACGTATGGCTGCGCGCTGTGTGTACACGTATGGCTGCGCGCTGTGTGTACATGTATGGCTGCGCGCTGTGTGTACACGTATGGCTGCGCGCTGTGTGTATACGTATGGATGCACTCTCTCTGTGTACACGTGTGGCTGCGCGCTGTGTGTACACGTATGGCTGCGTGCTGTGTGTACACGTATGGCTGCGCGCTGTGTGTACACGTATGGATGCACTCTCTCTGTGTACACGTGTGGCTGCGCGCTGTGTGTATACGTATGGCTGCGCGCTGTGTGTATACGTATGGCTGCGTGCTGTGTGTATACGTATGGCTGCGCGCTGTGTGTATACGTATGGCTGCGCGCTGTGTGTACACGTATGGCTGCGCGCTGTGTGTACACGTATGGCTGCGCGCTGTGTGTACACGTATGGCTGCGCGCTGTGTGTACACGTATGGCTGCGCGCTGTGTGTATACGTATGGCTGCGCGCTGTGTGTACATGTATGGCTGCGCGCTGTGTGTACACGTATGGCTGCGCGCTGTGTGTACACGTGTGGCTGCGCGCTGTGTGTATACGTATGGCTGCGCGCTGTGTGTACACGTATGGCTGCGCGCTGTGTGTACACGTGTGGCTGCGCGCTGTGTGTACATGTATGGCTGCGCGCTGTGTGTACACATGTGGCTGCGCGCTGTGTGTACATGTATGGCTGCGCGCTGTGTGTACATGTATGGCTGCGCGCTGTGTGTATATGTATGGCTGCGCGCTGTGTGTACACATGTGGCTGCGCGCTGTGTGTACATGTATGGCTGCGCGCTGTGTGTACATGTATGGCTGCGCGCTGTGTGTATACGTATGGCTGCGCGCTGTGTGTATACGTATGGCTGCGCGCTGTGTGTATACGTATGGCTGCGCGCTGTGTGTACATGTATGGCTGCGCGCTGTGTGTATACGTATGGCTGCGCGCTGTGTGTATACGTATGGCTGCGCGCTGTGTGTACACGTATGGCTGCGCGCTGTGTGTACATGTATGGCTGCGCGCTGTGTGTACACGTATGGCTGCGCGCTGTGTGTACATGTATGGCTGCGCGCTGTGTGTGTACATGTATGGCTGCGCGCTGTGTGTATACGTATGGCTGCGTGCTGTGTGTACATGTATGGCTGCGTGCTGTGTGTACATGTATGGCTGCGCGCTGTGTGTACATGTATGGCTGCGCGCTGTGTGTATACGTATGGCTGCGTGCTGTGTGTACATGTATGGCTGCGTGCTGTGTGTACATGTATGGCTGCGCGCTGTGTGTACACGTAGCTGTCTTGTGTAATGTACAGTGGCTTAGCTGTGTTGTACACGTGACGTGGGCTCCAGGACACGGATGTGACACACTTCCAGGCCCACGCGTCACGCTGCTCCCGGGAAGGCGGTGATCAGACGTCAGACGTGTTCTCCTCTTAATGGTAACGGGAAGAAATGAAGTTTCCCCGGGATTCCCTGTCCTGCGTGTGGATTGTGCAATGTCCTCTGCCAGGAGCTGCATGCTCCGAGCTATGGAGTGTCAGCTCCTACACACACTTCTGCCATCCGGTATTGTGGTGGTTGATACCAGAGAACAGTAGTGAGGAGGGGTAACAGCTGGTGTCCGGCAGATCTGGCATCGTTCACATCTGGCTGTATATTTGCGGTTCCTCTCGCGTCTTCTCCGCTCGCTCTTCAGTGGCACCAGGATCACGCCACGCTGGAGCCGGAGCCCTCCACAGTCAGGCGGGGCCTGCACAATGATGGCCGCACTCTGCTCTCCTCGGGCGGTCACCCAGCTTTCCTGCCCCCTGAAGGGCAGATACTCCCAGCTATTCCCAGGTAGACACCTGTCAGTAATGGTGCGGTCTGCGCCGGGCGCTTTAGCGGAGCGGAGTATGGCGACCAATAGGGTCACAGCTTTCATATTCCTTGCTGCACAGGAAAAGAGAACTGGAATTTGATTGGTTGCTATGGCCAAGAAGAGAAGCTGCCCATAGTAACCAATAACTTCTGTGCTGTCATTGTCTAAGGCTACCGAGTAATGAGCGCTGCCCTGTGATTGGTTACTATGGTGACGCCGTAGTCCCCCCATTATCTGCGAGACGTCAGCGCGTGTCCTCCCGGCAGGAGAGCGACACGGAGGCGAAAAATGAGGACACGATGGCGCACACCTGCCGCTCCATGACTGACACCTGGGCCTGCCCCAAATATGCGTCACATGGGATGTGCCTGCCCCGGGACACAGTTACCTGCGGAGCAGGGTCACAACACTGCGCACCGGGGAGGGTATCTAAGCCTGTCCTGTGCGATACACCCTGCTGTATCTAACCCTATCCTGTGTGATACACCCTGCTGTATCTAAGCCTGTCCTGTGTGATACACCCTGCTGTATCTAACCCTATCCTGTGTGATACACCCTGCTGTATCTAATCATGTCCTGTGTGATACACCCTGCTGTATCTAAGCCTGTCCTGTGTGATACACCCTGCTGTATCTAACCCTATCCTGTGTGATACACCCTGCTGTATCTAAGCCTGTCCTGTGTGATACTGTCTGCTGTATCTAACCCTATCCTGTGTGATACACCCTGCTGTATCTAAGCCTGTCCTGTGTGATACACCCTGCTTTATCTAATCCTATCCTGTGATACACTGCTGTATCTAACCCTATCCTGTGTGATACACCCTGCTGTATCTAAGCCTGTCCTGTGTGATACACCCTGCTGTATCTAACCCTATCCTGTGTGATACTGTCTGCTGTATCTAATCATGTCCTGTGTGATACACACAGCTGTATCTAAGCCTGTCCTGTGTGATACACCCTGCTGTATCTAACCCTATCCTGTGTGATACACCCTGCTGTATCTAAGCCTGTCCTGTGTGATACACCCTGCTGTATCTAACCCTATCCTGTGTGATACTGTCTGCTGTATCTAATCATGTCCTGTGTGATACACACAGCTGTATCTAAGCCTGTCCTGTGTGATACACCCTGCTGTATCTAACCCTATCCTGTGTGATACACCCTGCTGTATCTAAGCCTGTCCTGTGTGATACACCCTGCTTTATCTAATCCTATCCTGTGATACACTGCTGTATCTAACCCTATCCTGTGTGATACACCCTGCTGTATCTAAGCCTGTCCTGTGTGATACACCCTGCTGTATCTAACCCTATCCTGTGTGATACTGTCTGCTGTATCTAATCATGTCCTGTGTGATACACCCTGCTGTATCTAAGCCTGTCCTGTGTGATACACCCTGCTGTATCTAACCCTATCCTGTGTGATACACCCTGCTGTATCTAAGCCTGTCCTCTGTGATACACCCTGCTGTATCTAACCCTATCCTGTGTGATACTGTCTGCTGTATCTAATCATGTCCTGTGTGATACACACAGCTGTATCTAAGCCTGTCCTGTGTGATACACCCTGCTGTATCTAACCCTATCCTGTGTGATACACCCTGCTGTATCTAAGCCTGTCCTGTGTGATACACCCTGCTTTATCTAATCCTATCCTGTGATACACTGCTGTATCTAACCCTATCCTGTGTGATACACCCTGCTGTATCTAAGCCTGTCCTGTGTGATACACCCTGCTGTATCTAACCCTATCCTGTGTGATACACCCTGCTGTATCTAAGCCTGTCCTGTGTGATACACCCTGCTGTATCTAACCCTATCCTGTGTGATACTGTCTGCTGTATCTAATCATGTCCTGTGTGATACACACAGCTGTATCTAAGCCTGTCCTGTGTGATACACCCTGCTGTATCTAACCCTATCCTGTGTGATACACCCTGCTGTATCTAAGCCTGTCCTGTGTGATACACCCTGCTGTATCTAACCCTATCCTGTGTGATACTGTCTGCTGTATCTAATCATGTCCTGTGTGATACACACAGCTGTATCTAAGCCTGTCCTGTGTGATACACCCTGCTGTATCTAACCCTATCCTGTGTGATACACCCTGCTGTATCTAAGCCTGTCCTGTGTGATACACCCTGCTTTATCTAATCCTATCCTGTGATACACTGCTGTATCTAACCCTATCCTGTATGATACACCCTGCTGTATCTAAGCCTGTCCTGTGTGATACACCCTGCTGTATCTAACCCTATCCTGTGTGATACACCCTGCTGTATCTAATCATGTCCTGTGTGATACACACAGCTGTATCTAAGCCTGTCCTGTGTGATACACCCTGCTGTATCTAAGCCTGTCCTGTGTGATACACCCTGCTTTATCTAATCCTATCCTGTGATACACTGCTGTATCTAACCCTATCCTGTGTGATACACCCTGCTGTATCTAAAAAAAAACAAGGAGAAAATTGTAGAAAAAATACCCTGACTATAAATAAATAAATTGCAAGTGCTTAATAACAGGGTACTTAGTATATACATTTTTGCAAAAAGGTAAGAAGCCGTCCCACCTCGTCACGGTGTACCCATCTGAGACAGTCCCTAACCAACTAAAGTTAAAAACATTATCAATACCTGACTAGTGTCATGTCAAAACTTCAATATGGATGGTGGCAAGTGGTCAGCTGGGTCCCAGATAAAATACACAGCAAAAAGTGAGACGCAGGTAATTGTTCATGCTTGTAATGTTGCATGTTTATTGAACATTTTGTTACAGCTCAGTTTGTTGGTGTTACCCTGCTGTATCTAAGCCTGTCCTGTGTGATACACACTGCTGTATCTAAGCCTGTCCTGTGTGATACACACTGCTGTATCTAAGCCTGTCCTGTGTGATACACACTTCTGTATCTAAGCCTGTCCTGTGTGATACTGTCTGCTGTATCTAAGCCTGTCCTGTGTGATACACCCTGCTGTATCTAAGCATGTCCTGTGTGATACACACTGCTGTGTCTAATCCTATCCTGTGATACACTGCTGTTTCTAAGCCTGTCCTGTGTGATACTGTCTGCTGTATCTAAGCCTGTCCTGTGTGATACTGTCTGCTGTATCTAAGCCTGTCCTGTGTGATACACCCTGCTGTATCTAAGCCTGTCCTGTTTGATACACACTGCTGTATCTAAGCATGTCCTGTGTGATACAGCCTGTTGTGTCTAATCATGTCCTGTGTGATACACCCTGCTGTATCTAAGCATGTCCTGTGTGATACTCTCTGCTGTATCTAAGCCTGTCCTGTGTGATACTCTCTGCTGTATCTAAGCCTGTCCTGTGTGATACTCTCTGCTGTATCTAAGCCTGTCCTGTGTGATACTGTCTGATGTATCTAAGCCTGTCCTGTGTGATACCCACTGCTGTATCTAGTCCTGTCCTGTGTGATACACCCTGTTGTGTCTAAGCCTGTCCTGTGTGATACACTGCTGTATCTAAGCCTGTCCTGTGTGATACACTGCTGTATCTAAGTCTTTCCTGTGTGATACTGTCTGATGTATCTAAGCCTGTCCTGTGTGATACACACAGCTGTATCTAAGTCTTTCCTGTGTGATACTGTCTGATGTATCTAAGCCTGTCCTGTGTGATACACACAGCTGTATCTAAGCCTGTCCTGTGTGATACTGTCTGCTGCATCTAAGCCTGTCCTGTGTGATACACCCTGCTGTATCTAAGCCTGTCCTGTGTGATACACTGCTGTATCTAAGCCTGTCCTGTCCGATGTATCTAACCGGAGGTGGGGCTGGTGTATCCTCATGTAGAGAGGATTTCTTCTTTTCCGCAGTCCGGGGTCTGAGATAATTAACCCCTCAGGAGCCAGTCGCACAGTTTGTAGCAGATATTTCTATGGGCGTATTCTGGTTTACATTACTTTTTTTAAAGGGAAACTCCACCCGATTGTGGGGAGATTCCAGGCGCTGTCCCGATCTGTGGTGTCCCGATCTGTGGCGTCCCGATCTGTGGCGTCCCGATCTGTGGCGTCCCGATCTGTGGCGTCCCGATCTGTCCCGATCTGTGTCCCGATCTGTGTGCCGATCTGTGTCCCGATCTGTGGTGTCCCGATCTGTGTCCCGATCTGTCCTGATCTGTGTCCCGATCTGTCCTGATCTGTGTCCCGATCTGTGGTGTCCCGATCTGTGGCGTCCCGATCTGTGGCGTCCCGATCTGTGGTGTCCCGATCTGTGGTGTCCCGATCTGTGGTGTCCCGATCTGTGGTGTCCCGATCTGTGGTGTCCCGATCTGTGGTGTCCTGATCTGTGTCCCGATCTGTGGTGTCCCGATCTGTGGTGTCCCGATCTGTGGTGTCCCGATCTGTGGTGTCCCGATCTGTCCTGATCTGTGGTGTCCCGATCTGTGGTGTCCCGATCTGCTGGAAACAGTCATCAGCTGTGAGGTAACGTGAAGCCCATGGGCCCCGATGCGAAGGCTCCAATGGGGCCCCCAATTATTGCCAGTCTTCAATAGCATTGTTCTTTTCATATACTCCAGTGCCTGGGTGCGATTGCAACCCCTGTACCTATTGTAGTGCGCCCCTGGTCAGCAGGCAGGGCGCAGACACTGCCCTAACACGGGAGATGTTCAGGTACCCTGTGTGATGCACCATCCTATGAAGCAAGCACTGTGCAGGCGCTGAACAAGCAGGAAATGCTGGCAGAGGATTTCAGCTGTTTTCCTGGTATACGGAGGGTCGTGTGGGGGTGTTCCCGGTATACGGCTGGTCTTGTGGGGGTGTTCCCGGTATACGGAGGGTCTTGTGGGGTGTTCCCGGTATACGGCTGGTCTTGTGGGGTGTTCCCGGTATACAGAGGTTTTTGTGGGGTGTTCCCGGTATACAGAGGTTTTTGTGGGGTGTTCCCAGTATACAGAGGTTTTTGTGGGGTGTTTCTGATATACGACGGCTCTTGTGGGGGGTTCCCTGTATACAGAGGTTTTTGTGGGGTGTTCCCGGTATACGGAGGTTTTTGTGGGGTGTTCTCGGTATACGGAGGGTCGTGTGGGGGTGTTCCTGGTGTACGGCTGGTCTTGTGGGGTGTTCCCGGTATACAGAGGTTTTTCTGGGGTGTTCCCGGTATACAGAGGTTTTTGTGGGGTGTTCCCGGTATACGGAGGGACTTGTGGGGTATTCCCAGTATACGGCTGGTCTTGTGGGGGGGTTCCCGGTATACGGCTGGTCTTGTGGGGTGTTCCCGGTATACAGAGGTTTTTGTGGGGTGTTCCCGGTATACAGAGGTTTTTGTGGGGTGTTTCTGATATATGATGGCTCTTGTGGGGTGTTCCCAGTATACGGAGGGCCTTGTGGGGTGTTCCCAGTATACGGCGAGCCTTGTCGGGGGTTCCCAGTATACGGAGGGCCTTGTGGTGTGTTCCCAGTATACGATGGCTCTTGTGGGGTGTTCCTGGTATACAGAGGTTTTTGTGGGGTGTTTCTGATATATGATGGCTCTTGTGGGGTGTTCCCGGTATACGGCGAGCCTTGTGGGGTGTTCCCAGTATACGGCGAGCCTTGTGGGGTGTTCCCAGTATACGGCGAGCCTTGTGGGGTGTTCCCAGTATACGGCTGGTCTTGAGGGGTGTTCCCAGTATACGGCTGGTCTTGAGGGGTGTTCCCAGTATACGGCTGCTCTTGTGGGGTGTTCCCGGTACACGGCGAGCCTTGTGGGGTGTTCCCAGTATACGGCGAGCCTTGTGGGGTGTTCCCAGTATACGGCGAGCCTTGTGGGGTGTTCCCAGTATACGGCGAGCCTTGTGGGGTGTTCCCAGTATACGGCGAGCCTTGTGGGGTGTTCCCAGTATACGGCGAGCCTTGTGGGGTGTTCCCAGTATACGGCTGGTCTTGTGGGGTGTTCCCAGTATACGGCTGGTCTTGAGGGGTGTTCCCAGTATACGGCTGGTCTTGAGGGGTGTTCCCAGTATACGGCTGGTCTTGAGGGGTGTTCCCAGTATACGGCTGGTCTTGAGGGGTGTTCCCAGTATACGGCTGGTCTTGAGGGGTGTTCCCAGTATACGGCTGGTCTTGAGGGGTGTTCCCAGTATACGGAGGGCCTTGTGGTGTGTTCCCAGTATACGATGGCTCTTGTGGGGTGTTCCCGGTATACAGAGGTTTTTGTGGGGTGTTTCTGATATATGATGGTTCTTGTGGGGTGTTCCCGGTATACGGCGAGCCTTGTGGGGTGTTCCCAGTATACGGCGAGCCTTGTGGGGTGTTCCCGGTATACGGAGGGCCTTGTGGGGTGTTCCCAGTATACGGAGGGCCTTGTGGTGTGTTCCCAGTATACGATGGCTCTTGTGGGGTGTTCCCGGTATACAGAGGTTTTTGTGGGGTGTTCCCGGTATACGGAGGGACTTGTGGGGTATTCCCAGTATATGGCTGGTCTTGTGGGGTGTTCCCGGTATACGGCGAGCCTTGTGGGGTGTTCCCAGTATACGGAGGGCCTTGTGGTGTGTTCCCAGTATACGATGGCTCTTGTGGGGTGTTCCCGGTATACAGAGGTTTTTGTGGGGTGTTCCCGGTATACGGAGGGACTTGTGGGGTATTCCCAGTATATGGCTGGTCTTGTGGGGGGGTTCCCGGTATACAGAGGTTTTTGTGGGGTGTTTCTGATATATGATGGTTCTTGTGCGGTGTTCCCAGTATACGGAGGGCCTTGTGGGGTGTTCCCAGTATACGGCTGGTCTTGTGGGGTGTTCCCAGTATACGGCTGGTCTTGTGGGGTGTTCCCAGTATACGGCTGGTCTTGTGGGGTGTTCCCAGTATACGGCTGGTCTTGTGGGGTGTTCCCGGTATACGGCTGGCCTTGTGGGGTGTTCCCAGTATACGGCTGGCCTTGTGGGGTGTTCCCAGTATACGGCTGGCCTTGTGGGGTGTTCCCAGTATTCGGCTGGTCTTGTGGGGTGTTCCCGGTATACGGCGAGCCTTCGGGTGCTGCCAGTTAGGGCTAATCAATGCAGATCCCGATGGTCGTGTTCCTGGAGTCTCTGTACACACGATGCCTTTGGCATCTCCATATCAGAACTCAGAGGCGGCCATGACAGGATCCTCCGGGGACGGCCTCTCACTACGCTGTATTTACACACTCCTGGCGTTCGCCTATAAATCAGTCTATGAAGGGTTAAGTGGTGCCTGCGCTGCTCACGGGAGTCTCTGCAGTGTCTGGCGGCCCCCGCTCCAGGATAACTGGAAGCAGACCTCCATTCTTCTGTTGGGGTTTGGCCGCAGGTTCGCTGCCGTCCCAGTAACCTAATTCCACCATTCTGTAAGAACATGTTTACTTCATTAGCGCCAGGCTCCCCGCGCCCCTCCAAAAATAACAGAGCGCAGCCCATGGAGTCCCTGCGATAATACATGGGAGACACCACAGCGAACAAATGGGTACACGCTGCACACACTGGAGGGCCGCCGTCCTCGCCAGACGCCAATCCGACCGGCACATCCCACCCCCGATAATGCGGCGCACCAAACCGAGGAATGAGGAGGGTGGACTCATGTCTGCAGGACGCGGTGGGGAAGGGGGAGCTCGACAAGACAAAGCTCCGAATAATAAATCCCCCTAACACTGTATCACACCGGACGGCTGGCGCATCACACCGGACGGCTGGCGCATCACACCGGACGGCTGGCGCATCACACCGGACGGCTGGCGCATCACACCGGACGGCTGGCGTATCACACCGGACGGCTCGCGTATCACACCAGGTGGCTCGCGTATCACACCGGCCGGACGGCTCGCGTATCACACCGGACGGCTGGCGTATCACACCGGACGGACGGCTCACGTATCACACCGGACGGCTGGCGTATCACACCGGACGGCTGGCGTATCACACCGGACGGCTGGCGCATCACACCGGACGGCTGGCGCATCACACCGGACGGCTGGCGCATCACACCGGACGGCTGGCGCATCACACCGGACGGCTGGCGCATCACACCGGACGGCTGGCGCATCACACCGGACGGCTGGCGCATCACACCGGACGGCTGGCGCATCACACCGGCCGGACGGCTCGCGTATCACACCGGACGGCTCGCGTATCACACCGGACGGCTCGCGTATCACATTATTGGTGTACATTAGATACGTTGGTCGGATACAGGAAGATGTCATAGGATTTCCCTGTGTTGTCCCACTTCCCATGGCTTGGGTGTGAGTTTGGGGCGTGGATGTCTCAGAGTGGGAAACTGCTCATAGGAAATATTTCCTGGGAAGTCCGGACGGTGCCATTACCGGAGAAAGTGATTAACCCCTGATGTGACTGACGAAATGGCCACGCGGTGTATCCAATATTTCTGGATTCTGATTCCCTACCATATAGCCCTATGTAGTAGCCAAATGTAGCACTATGAGACCCAGATAATAGTACCATATACTACCCATAACATAGGTCAATACACTATCCATAGGATAGTACCAAATTAAAACCAAATAATAGTGCCATACTGTTCCTAAATAATAGTGCCATACTGTTCCTAAATAATAGTGCCATACAGTTCCCAAGTAATAGGTTCTTACAGTCGCTATATAGTAGTGCCTGTTATTACTGAGCCCCTCCACTCACACGGCGATGAACACACCAGGGGAGATGTGATCCACAGGTACAGACTAGGGGTACCCTAAACCTGACCCTGTTTTGTCCCTGCCTGGCTGCGGAGGTTGGCACCCTACAGTTAAGTAATAGCGCCCCCACTCAATGTCAGCTGACCCTGGATGTCCTTAGCTGCACCCTAAACTATACACCGGTGTAACACAAAACACCAATACACATAAAAGAAGTGTAGACAGGCAGGGGGTGACACACCGGGCTAAAGACTCACACAGCCGTACAGGGAAGAGGGAGGAAACTGAAAGAAACCCCAAAACACTTCCAGAATAAGTGGAACCCCTCCAAATCCTAAATGAGGTAGAATGAGAGAATGCTGGAAAGGGAACTACACAAACAAACCGCAGGGAACAGCAAAAGCGATAAATCAGCAAGAGTATACTAAGCTGAAGAGCTGGGACGCCAAACATCCATCAACCTTGGACTATAGGCAGCACTGAGGCATGTGCATGGAGAGTATACACAGCCCCTCCCGAGATGTGATGGGGCAAACAAAGCGAGGAAGGGGACGCCCTGTATAGAAAGGAAATAGAGAGGCAAGGCAAAGAAATACCGACACAACACAGGCTGTGGGTCAACAGAGAGGGAAACCGACCACTCAACCAGAGGTCACCGGATCCAGCTCCGGAGTCAAGCCCTGACATTGCCATATAGTCTCCAAACAATGGTGCCATGCCATTGCCAAATAATAGTGCCATATAGTGCCCAAAATAATAGTGCCATACAGAACCCAAATAATAGTGCCATACAGTTGTAAAATAACATGCTCATATATTCTGTCTCTCGTGTCCGACATTGCCTAATCTTACGGCACTATAATAATATCAGCACCTACGTAAATCCCCCTATATATAATATATTACACGAGATCACATCTGCCCACTGCTGCGGCTCACACAGAGAGATGTCCTCCACTGCTGCGGCTCACACAGAGAGATGTCCTCCACTGCTGCGGCTCACACAGAGAGATGTCCTCCACTGCTGCAGCTCACACAGAGAGATGTCCTCCACTGCTGCGGCTCACACAGAGAGATGTCCACCACTGCTGCGGCTCACACAGAGAGATGTCCTCCACTGCTGCAGCTCACACAGAGAGATGTCCTCCACTGCTGCGGCTCACACAGAGAGATGTCCACCACTGCTGCGGCTCACACAGAGAGATGTCCTCCACTGCTGCAGCTCACACAGAGAGATGTCCTCCACTGCTGCAGCTCACACAGAGAGATGTCCTCCACTGCTGCAGCTCACACAGAGAGATGTCCTCCACTGCTGCAGCTCACACAGAGAGATGTCCTCCACTGCTGCAGCTCACACAGAGAGATGTCCTCCATTGCTGCGGCTCACACAGAGAGATGTCCTCCACTGCTGCAGCTCACACAGAGAGATGTCCTCCACTGCTGCAGCTCACACAGAGAGATGTCCTCCACTGCTGCAGCTCACACAGAGAGATGTCCACCACTGCTGCGGCTCACACAGAGAGATGTCCTCCACTGCTGCGGCTCACACAGAGATGTCCTCCACTGCTGCGGCTCACACAGAGAGATGTCCTCCACTGCTGCGGCTCACACAGAGAGATGTCCACCACTGCTGCGGCTCACACAGAGAGATGTCCTCCACTGCTGCAGCTCACACAGAGAGATGTCCTCCACTGCTGCAGCTCACACAGAGAGATGTCCTCCACTGCTGCAGCTCACACAGAGAGATGTCCTCCACTGCTGCGGCTCACACAGAGAGATGTCCTCCACTGCTGATAATGAGGAGGACGCCGGCCTCGGCCTTCACACTATCTTGACGGACAGTGACCACAACATGGTGAGTCAACCCAGTGCAATATGGATTCCAGTAAATGATCGGAGGCCGCGCTCCCCCAGGAATCGCTCACATCTCCAAGGTATCTGCACAGATTAACACTTTCCTGTGAAGATTTTACATCAAAACATAAGAGCAGAAATGAGAACATTGCCTTTAAGAAAGGCTGTGTGTGGAATGTGGCCGCCGGCCCCCGAACTGACACGGCCATGACACTGCGCTGAGTTGCACCAAGCTTTTGGCCACCTGTAGCTTCAGTGTCGCATTGTGTAAGGCCAATAACTCCAAGAATTGCGCAAGGAGGCGCGGCGGTGCGACAAGAAGTCAGCGCGGCCCGATGTTACAGTCCTGCTCCCAATCCAGAGAGAGAAATGTCTGCGGGATGTACAGACGCTCTGAGAGCGGACTACAGACAGTCATACATGTGCGGGAGGACACACCATGGATCACTCCCTGCTGACCCCAGAACCACAAGAGCTGACACTCCACCACACTTTACTCAGCATGGAATTCATGGTGACCCAAGCATAAAGAAATGTGTACAATGTTACTATCACACACTGCCAGAAGACCACCAAAACATCCCATAATGCCCTCTACTGACCGCCATATATTAGACAGTGGCTGAATGTTTCCCTGAAAACCCTGAAAATCCACCGGGGACCCCACATAAATATCTGCACCCTGTCATCGCCAATATACTCACTATACAGTGGGTACAGAAAGTATTCACACCCCTTTACATTTTTCACTCTTTGTTTCATTGCAGCCATTTGGTACATATTTTTCCTCAGTAATGTGCACTCTGCCCCATCCCCCATCTTGACAGAACCCCCCCCCCCCCCCCGCCCCAGGAAATGTAGAAATTTTTGGAAATTTTTTAAACAAGAAAAACTGAAATCTCACATGGGCATAAGTATTCACACCCTTTGCTCAGTATTGAGTAGAAGCTCCCTCCCTTGTGAGCTAGTACAGCCATGAGTCTAGAGTACTAGATTTGGGGATCCTCGGCCATTCTTCCTTGCAGATCCCCTCCAGTCCCGTCAGGTTGGATGGTGAACGTTGGTGGACGCCATTTTCAGGTCTCTCCAGAGATGCTCAATTGGGTTTAGGTCAGGGCTCTGGCTGGGCCGGTCAGGAATGGTCACAGAGTTGTTCTGAAGCTGCTCCTTTGCTATTTTAGCTGTGTGCTTAGGGTCATTGTCTTGTTGGAAGGTGAACCTTCAGCCAAGTCTGAGGTCCAGAGCATCTGGAAGAGGTTTTCTTCCAGGATATCTCTGTACTTGGCCGCATTCATCTTTCCTTCCATTGTAACCAGTCGTCCTGTCCCTGACCCTATAGCATGATGCTGCCACCACCATGCCTCACTGTGGGGATTGTATTGGGCAGGTGATGAGCAGTGCCTGGTTTTCTCCACACATACCACTTAGAATCATCACCAGAAAGTTCTATCTTCGTCTCATCAGACCAGAGAATCTTATTTCTCATAGTCTGCGAGTCCTTCATGTGTTTTTTTTTGTAAACTCTCTGCGGCTTTCATATGTGTTGCACTGAGGAGAGGCTTCCGTCGGCCACTCTGCCATAAAGGCCCGACTGGTGGGGGCTGCAGTGATAGTGACTTTATGGAACTTTCTCCCATCTCCCTTCTGCATCTCTGGAGCTCGGCCGCAGTGATCTTGGGGTTCTTCTTTTCCTCTCACCAAGGCTCTTCTCCCATGATTGCTCAGTTTGGCTGGACGGCCAGGTCTAGGAAGAGTTCTGCTGGTCTCAAACAGCTTCCATTTAAGGATAATGGAGGCCACTGTGCTCTTAGGAACCTTGAGTACTGCAGAAATTCTTTTGTAACCTTGGCCAGATCTGTGCCTTGCCACAATTCTGTCTCTGAGCTCCTTGGGCAGTTCCTGTGACCTCATGATTCTCATTTGGTGTGACATGCAGTGTGCGCTGTGAGGTGTTATATACACAGGTGTGCGCCTTTCCAATCACGTCCTATCAGTGTAATTACACACAGCTGCACTCCAATGAAGGAACCATCTCAAGGAGGATCACAAGGAAATGGACAGCATGTGACTTACATATGAGGGTCTGAGCAAAGGGGCTGAATACTTATCACCATGTGTTATACCGAGCAAAGGGGCTGAATACTTATGACCATGGGATATACTGAGCAAAGGGGCTGAATACTTATGACCATGTGTTATACTGAGCAAAGGGGCTGAATACTTATCACCATGGGATATTTCAGTTTTTCTTATTTAAAAAATTTGCAAGAATTTCTACATTTCAGTTTTTTTTCTGTCAAGACGGGGGCAGAGGGTACATTAATGAGAAAAAAATGAACTTTTTTGAATTTATTAAATGGCTGCAATGAAACAAAGAATGAAAAATTTAAAGGGGTCTAAATACTTTCCGTACCCACTGTATAACACCACAGAGCATAGGAGCAGTATTATAGTAGTTATATTCTTGTACATAGGAGCAGTATTATAGTAGTTATATTCTTGTATATAGGGGCAGTATTATAGTAGTTATATTCTTGTACATAGGGGCAGTATTATAGTAGTTATATTCTTTACATAGGAGCAGTATTATAGTAGTTATATTCTTGTACATAGGGGCAGTATTATAGTAGATATATTCTTGTACATAGGGGCAGTATTATAGCAGTTATATTCTTGTACATAGGGGCAGTATTATAGTAGTTATATTCTTGTACATAGGGGTAGTATTATAGTAGTTATATTCTTGTATATAGGGGGCAGTATTATAGTAGTTATATTCTTGTATATAGGAGCAGTATTATAGTAGTTATATTCTTGTACATAGGGGCAGTATTATAGTAGTTATATTCTTGTACATAGGGGGCAGTATTATAGTAGTTATATTCTTGTACATAGGGGGCAGTATTATAGTAGTTATATTCTTGTACATAGGGGGCAGTATTATAGTAGTTATATTCTTGTACATAGGGGGCAGTATTATAGTAGTTATATTCTTGTACATAGGGGGCAGTATTATAGTAGTTATATTCTTGTACATAGGGGCAGTATTATAGCAGGTATATTCCTGTACATAGGGAGCAGTATTATAGCAGGTATATTCCTGTACGTAGGGAGCAGTATAGTCCTGTGACTTTGGGAGGTGACTCATGGTGTGCCCGTTTCCTGTGGCACCTGCAGCCTCCTCTCTGCGGTTTGGGAGGGGTCTTCTTATGGCAGTGCTATTGTCTGCAGTGAGTGGCGGTGATTGTCGCGGTCGGGGATGTCTCGGTGTCTCGGAGATGAGATCATTATGGTTATTTCAGTGCCCAACAAAGAGCTGAAATAAGTGACAGGGAAGTTCGCCGCTCGTCGTCAGCCGCAGACGGACAATGGGGGCCTGTGTGACCGGGAAGAGCTTCAATTAGACCTTTGTTATGTGGAGGCCGTTTATCACCAGGACTCCATATTGTACAGATTCATCAGATGCCTTAAAGGGCCCTCCGCTCATTTTCAGGGCGAAGTGATTGCACAGCTCTGGCCATAGGTATAGTGATGGCGTCCTCTGCGGCTCTGGCCATTGGTATAGTGATGGCGTCCTCTGCGGCTCTGGCCATTGGTATAGTGATGGCGTCCTCTGCGGCTCTGGCCATTGGTATAGTGATGGCGTCCTCTGCGGCTCTGGCCATTGGTATAGTGATGGCGTCCTCTGCGGCTCTGGCCATTGGTATAGTGATGGCGTCCTCTGCGGCTCTGGCCATTGGTATAGTGATGGCGTCCTCTGCGGCTCTGGCCATTGGTATAGTGATGGCGTCCTCTGCGGCTCTGGCCATTGGTATAGTGATGGCGTCCTCTGCGGCTCTGGCCATTGGTATAGTGATGGCGTCCTCTGCGGCTCTGGCAATTGGTATAGTGATGGCGTCCTCTGCGGCTCTGGCCATTGGTATAGTGATGGCGTCCTCTGCGGCTCTGGCCATTGGTATAGTGATGGCGTCCTCTGCGGCTCTGGCCATTGGTATAGTGATGGCGTCCTCTGCGGCTCTGGCCATTGGTATAGTGATGGCGTCCTCTGCGGCTCTGGCCATTGGTATAGTGATGGCGTCCTCTGCGGCTCTGGCCATTGGTATAGTGATGGCGTCCTCTGCGGCTCTGGCCATTGGTATAGTGATGGCGTCCTCTGCGGCTCTGGCCATTGGTATAGTGATGGCGTCCTCTGCGGCTCTGGCCATTGGTATAGTGATGGCGTCCTCTGCGGCTCTGGCCATTGGTATAGTGATGGCGTCCTCTGCGGCTCTGGCCATTGGTATAGTGATGGCGTCCTCTGCGGCTCTGGCCATTGGTATAGTGATGGCGTCCTCTGCGGCTCTGGCCATTGGGTATAGTGATGGCGTCCTCTGCGGCTCTGGCCATTGTATAGTGATGGCGTCCTCTGCGGCTCTGGCCATTGGTATAGTGATGGCGTCCTCTGCGGGCTCTGGCCATTGTATAGTGATGGCGTCCTCTGCGGCTCTGGCCATTGGTATAGTGATGGCGTCCTCTGCGGCTCTGGCCATTGGTATAGTGATGGCGTCCTCTGCGGCTCTGGCCATTGGTATAGTGATGGCGTCCTCTGCGGCTCTGGCCATTGGTATAGTGATGGCGTCCTCTGCGGCTCTGGCCATTGGTATAGTGATGGCGTCCTCTGCGCTCTGGCCATTGGTATAGTGATGGCGTCCTCTGCGGCTCTGGGCCATTGGTTATAGTGATGGCGTCCTCTGCGGCTCTGGCCATTGGTATAGTGATGGCGTCCTCTGCGGCTCTGGCCATTGGTATAGTGATGGCGTCCTCTGCGGCTCTGGCCATTGGTATAGGTGGATGGCGTCCTCTGCGGCTCTGGCCATTGGTATAGTGATGGCGTCCTCTGCGGCTCTGGCCATTGGTATAGTGATGGCGTCCTCTGCGGCTCTGGCCATTGGTATAGTGATGGCGTCCTCTGCGGCTCTGGCCATTGGTATAGTGATGGCGTCCTCTGCGGCTCTGGCCATTGGTATAGTGATGGCGTCCTCTGCGGCTCTGGGCCATTGGTATAGTGATGGCGTCCTCTGCGGCTCTGGACATTGGTATAGTGATGGCGTCCTCTGCGGCTCTGGCCATTGGTATAGTGATGGCGTCCTCTGCGGCTCTGGCCATTGGGTATAGTGATGGCGTCCTCTGCGGCTCTGGCCATTGGTATAGTGGTGGCGTCCTCTGCGGCTCTGCCATTGGTATAGTGATGGCGTCCTCTGCGGCTCTGGCCATTGGTATAGTGATGGCGTCCTCTGCGGCTCTGGCCATTGGTATAGTGATGGCGTCCTCTGCGGCTCTTGGCCATTGGTATAGTGAGTGGCGTCCTCTGCGGCTCTGGCCATTGGTATAGTGGTGGTGTCCTCTGCGGCTCTGGCCATTGGTATAGTGGTGGCGTCCTCTGCGGCTCTGGCCATTGGTATAGTGGTGGCGTCCTCTGCGGCTCTGGCCATTGGTATAGTGGTGGCGTCCTCTGCGGCTCTGGCCATTGGTATAGTGATGGCGTCCTCTGCGGCTCTGGCCATTTGGTATAGTGATGGGCGTCCCTCTGCGGCTCTGGCCATTGGTATAGTGATGGCGTCCTCTGCGGCTCTGGCCATTGGTATAGTTGATGGCGTCCTCTGCGGCTCTGGCCATTGGTATAGTGATGGCGTCCTCTGCGGCTCTGGCCCATTGGTATAGTGATGGCGTCCTCTGCGGCTCTGGCCATTGGTATAGTGATGGCGTCCTCTGCGGCTCTGGCCATTGGTATAGTGATGGCGTCCTCTGCGGCTCTGGCCATTGGTATAGTGATGGCGTCCTCTGCGGCTCTGGCCATTGGTATAGTGATGGCGTCCTCTGCGGCTCTGGCCATTGGTATAGTGATGGCGTCCTCTGCGGCTCTGGCCATTGGTTATAGTGATGGCGTCCTCTTGCGGCTCTGGCCATTGGTATAGTGATGGCGTCCTCTGCGGCTCTGGCCATTGGTATAGTGATGCGTCCTCTGCGGCTCTGCCATTGGTATAGTGATGGCGTCCTCTGCGCCTCGTCCGGCTCATGCTGGAGTCCGCTCCCAGCTTCTTCTCATATAAAGTGATGGTGACCTTCGCACCCCTCTGTGATAAATCTCCTGCAGACGTTCCATGTACGGCCATATGAGGTCCATGATGGAGGTCCCCAG